>NW_026735932.1:0-92625 GCF_949786415.1 Peromyscus eremicus
CAAGCTCACTGTTCGGTCCCCATAGGAAACACAGTAGAGTAGAAGAGTGCTCTTTTCTCAAAAGCAGAGTGTGTTTCATGTAAGGCGAGCTGGCATTTGTTTCCCAGTCCTAAAAGGAGTTGAATCACATGCAGTTTCTGGTCTTAGGAGCAAGAGTTGTTTTCTGGTAAGGAAAGTCACTATTGCGCTCCCATTGCCTTACACAGTGCAAATAGCACTCGCGTCTGTTCCCAGCAAGTACAGTGTATCGGACTGAAGAGGAGCTACTGTTCTTGTCAGTTTCCTAAGCAGAGTTGAACTAGATATGGCCCGTGTGTAAGAAGCTCAGTTCTTTTGTTCTGAGCAAGCTCACTGTTCTGGCCCTATAGGAAACACAGTATAGTAGAAGAGTGCTATTTTCTCAAAAGCAGAGTGTGTTTCTTGTAAAGCGAGCTAGAGTTTGTTTCCCAGTCCTAAATGGAGTTGAATCACATGCAGTTTCTGCTCCACGAGCAAGAGTTGTTTTCTGGTAAGAAGAGTCACTATTGCGCTGCCATTGCCATACACAGGACAAATAGCATTGGCGTCTGTTCCCAGCAAGTACACTGTATTGGAGTGAAGAGGATCTACTGTTCTTGTCAGGTTCCTAAGCAGACTTGAACTAGACATGGCCGTGTGTGGGGAGCACAGTTTTTTCGTTCTGAGCAAGCTCACTTTTCCGAACACATAGGAAACACAGTAGAGTAGAAGAGTGCTCTTTTCTCAAAAGCAGAGTGTGTTTCATGTAAGGCGAGCTAGCATTTGTTTCCCAGACCTAAATGGAGTTGAATCACATGCAGTTTCTGGTCCTATGAGCAAGAGTTGTTTTATGGTAAGGAAAGTCACTATTGTGCTCCCATTGCCCTACACAAGGCAAATAGCACTCGCGTCTTTTCCCAGCAAGTACAGTGTATTGGACTGAATAGGAGCTACTGTTCTTGTCAGTTTACTAAGCATAGTTGAACTAGATATGGTCCGTGTGTGTAGGAAGCACAGTTCTTTGTTCTGAGCAAGCTCACTGTTTGGACCCCATAGGAAACACAGTAGAGTAGAAGAGTGCTCTTTTCTCTAAAGCAGAGTGTGTTTCTTGTAAGGCGAGCTAGCGTTTGTTTCCCAGTCCTAAATGGAGTGGCATCACATGCAGTTTCTGGTCCTACGAACAAGAGTTGTTTTCTGGTAAAGAAAGTCACTATTGCGTTCCCATTGCCATACACAGTGCAAATAGCCCTCGCGTCTGTTCCCAGCAAATACAGTGTATTGGACTGAAGAGGAGCTACTGTTCTTCTCAGTTTCCTAAGCAGAGTTGAACTAGATATGGCCCGTGTGTGTAGGAAGCACAGTTCTTTTTTTTGGAGCAAGCACACTGTTCTGGCCCTATAGGAAACACGGTAGAGTAGAAGAGTGCTCTCTTCTCAAAAGCAGAGTGTGTTTCTTGTAAAGCGAGCTAGAGTTTGTTTCCCAGGCCTAAATGGAGTTGAATCACATGCAGTTTCTGGTATTACGAGCAAGAGTTGTTTTCTGGTAAAAAGAGTCACTATTGCGCTGCCAATGCCATACACAGGAGAAATAGCACTGGAGTCGGTTCCTAGCAAGTACAGTGTATTGGACTGAAGAGGATCTACTGTTCTTGTCAGGTTCCTAAGCAGACTTGAACTAGATATGGCCGTGTGTGTAGGAAGCACAGTTTTTTTGTTCTCAGCAAGCTCACTGTTCGGAACACATAGGAAACACAATAGAGTAGTAGAGTGCTCTTTTCTCAAAAGCAGAGTGTGTTTAATGTAAGGCGAGCTAGCATTTGTTTCCCAGTCCTAAATGGAGTTGATTCACATGCAGTATCTGGTCCAACGAGCAAGAGTTGTTTTCTGGTAAGGAAAGTCACTATTGCGCTCCCATTTCCATACACAGTGCAAATAGCACTCGCGTCTGTTCCCAGCAAGTACAGTGTATTGGACTGAAGAGGCGCTACTGTTCTTCTCAGATTTCTAAGCAGAGTTGAACTAGATATGGCCCGTGTGTGTAGGAAGCACAGTTCATTTTTTCTGAGCAAGCTCACTGTTCTGGCCATATGGGAAACACAGTAGAGTAGAAGAGTGCTCTTTTCTCAAAAGCAGAGTGTGTTTCTTGTAAAGCGAGCTAGAGTTTGTTTCCCAGTCCTAAATGGAGTTGAATCACATGCAGTTTCTGGTCCACGAGCAAGAGTTGTTTTCTGGTAAGAAGAGTCACTATTGTGCTGCCATTGCCATACACAGGACAAATAGCACTGGCGTCTTTTCCCAGCAAGTACAGTGTATTGGACTGAAGAGGATCTACTGTTCTTGTCAGGTTCCTAAGCAGACTTGAAGTAGATATGGCCGTGTGTGTAGGAAGCGCAGTTCTTTTGTTATGAGCAAGCTCACTGTTCGGACCCTATAGGAAACACAGTAGAGTAGAAGAGTGCTCTTTTATCAAAAGCAGAGTTTGTTTCTTGTAAGGCGAGCTAGAGTTTGTTTCCTAGTCCTAAAGGGAGTTGAATCACATGCAGTTTCTGGTCCTATGAGCAAGAGTTGTTTTCTGGTAAGGAAAGTCACTATTGCGCTCCCATTGCCATACACAGTGCAAATAGCACTCGCGTCTGTTCCCAGCAAGTACAGTGTATCGGACTGAAGAGGAGCTACTTTTCTTGTCAGTTTCCTAAGCAGAGTTGAAGTAGATATGGCCCGTGTGTAGGAAGCACAGTTCTTATGTTCTGAGCAAGCTCACTGTTCTGGCCCTATAGGAAACACAGTAGAGTAGAAGAGTGCTCTTTTCTCTAAAGCAGAGTGTGTTTCTTGTAAGGCGAGCAAGCGTTTTTTTCCTAGTCCTAAATGGAGTTGAAGCACATGCAGTTTCAGGTCCTAGGAACAAGAGTTCTTTTCTGGTAAGGAAAGTCACATTGCGCTCCCATTGCCATACACAGTGCAAATAGCACCCGCGTCTGTTCCCAGCAAGTACAGTGTATTGGACTGAAGAGGATCTACTGTTCTTGTCAGGTTCCTAAGCAGAGTTGAACTAGATGTGGCCCATGCGTGTAGGAAGCACAGTTTTTTTGTTCTGAGCAAGCTCACTGTTCGGACCCCATAGAAAACACAGTAGAGTAGAAGAGTGATTTTTTCTCAAACGTAGAGTGTGTTTCTTTTAAGACGAGCTAGCTTTTGTTTCCCATTCCTAAATGGAGTGGAATCACATGCAGTTTCTGGTCCTACGAGCATGTGTTGTTTTCTGGTAAGGAAAGTCACTATTGCGCTGCCATTGCCATACACAGGACAAATAGCATTGGCGTCTGTTCCCAGCAAGTACACTGTATTGGAGTGAAGAGGATCTACTGTTCTTGTCAGGTTCCTAAGCATAGTTGAACTAGATATGGTCCGTGTGTGTAGGAAGCACAGTTCTTTGTTCTGAGCAAGCTCACTGTTTGGACCCCATAGGAAACACAGTAGAGTAGAAGAGTGCTCTTTCCTCTAAAGCAGAGTGTGTTTCTTGTAAGGTGAGCTACCGTTTGTTTCCCAGTCCTAAATGGAGTGGCATCACATGCAGTTTCTGGTCCTACGAGCAAGAGTTGTTTTCTGGTAAAGAAATTCACTATTGCGCTCCCATTGCCATACACAGTGCAAATAGCCCTCGCGTCTGTTCCCAGCAACTACAGTGTATTGTACTGAAGAGGAGCTACTGTTCTTCTCAGTTTCCTAAGCAGAGTTGAACTAGATATGGCCCGTGTGTGTAGGAAGCACAGTTCTTTTTTTTGGAGCAAGCACACTGTTCTGGCCCTATAGGAAACACGGTAGAGTAGAAGAGTGCTCTTTTCTCAAAAGCAGAGTGTGTTTCTTGTAAAGCGAACTAGAGTTTGTTTCCCAGGCCTAAATGGAGTTGAATCACATGCAGTTTCTGGTATTACGAGCAAGAGTTGTTTTCTGGAAAAAAGAGTCACTATTGCGCTGCCAATGCCATACACAGGAGAAATAGCACTGGAGTCGGTTCCTAGCAAGTACAGTGTATTGGACTGAAGAGGATCTACTGTTCTTGTCAGGTTCCTAAGCAGACTTGAACTAGATATGGCCGTGTGTGTAGGAAGCACAGTTTTTTTGTTCTCAGCAAGCTCACTGTTCGGAACACATAGGAAACACAGTAGAGTAGTAGAGTGCTCTTTTCTCAAAAGCAGAGTGTGTTTAATGTAAGGCGAGCTAGCATTTGTTTCCCAGTCCTAAATGGAGTTGAATCACATGCAGTATCTGGTCCAACGAGCAAGAGTTGTTTTCTGGTAAGGAAAGTCACTATTGCGCTCCCATTTCCATACACAGTGCAAATAGCACTCGCGTCTGTTCCCAGCAAGTACAGTGTATTGGACTGAAGAGGCGCTACTGTTCTTCTCAGATTTCTAAGCAGAGTTGAACTAGATATGGCCCGATGTGTAGGAAGCACAGTTCTTTTTTTCTGAGCAAGCTCACTGTTCTGGCCATATGGGAAACACAGTAGAGTAGAAGAGTGCTCTTTTCTCAAAAGCAGAGTGTGTTTCTTGTAAAGCGAGCTAGAGTTTGTTTCCCAGTCCTAAATGGAGTTGAATCACATGCAGTTTCTGGTCCACGAGCAAGAGTTGTTTTCTGGTAAGAAGAGTCACTATTGTGCTGCCATTTCCATACACAGGACAAATAGCACTGGCGTCTTTTCCCAGCAAGTACAGTGTATTGGACTGAAGAGGATCTACTGTTCTTGTCAGGTTCCTAAGCAGACTTGAAGTAGATATGGCCGTGTGTGTAGGAAGCGCAGTTCTTTTGTTCTGAGCAAGCTCACTGTTCGGACCCTATAGGAAACACAGTAGAGTAGAAGAGTGCTCTTTTATCAAAAGCAGAGTGTGTTTCTTGTAAGGCGAGCTAGTGTTTGTTTCCTAGTCCTAAAGGGAGTTGAATCACATGCAGTTTCTGGTCCTATGAGCAAGAGTTGTTTTCTCGTAAGGAAAGTCACTATTGCGCTCCCATTGCCATACACAGTGCAAATAGCACTCGCGTCTGTTCTCAGCAAGTACAGTGTATCGGACTGAAGAGGAGCTACTTTTCTTGTCAGTTTCCTAAGCAGAGTTGAAGTAGATATGGCCCGTGTGTAGGAATCACAGTTCTTATGTTCTGAGCAAGCTCACTGTTCTGGCCCTATAGGAAACACAGTAGAGTAGAAGAGTGCTCTTTTCTCTAAAGCAGAGTGTGTTTCTTGTAAGGCGAGCAAGCGTTTTTTTCCTAGTTCTAAATGGAGTTGAATCACATGCAGTTTCAGGTCCTAGGAACAAGAGTTCTTTTCTGGTAAGGAAAGTCACATTGCGCTCCCATTGCCATACACAGTGCAAATAGCACCCGCGTCTGTTCCCAGGAAGTACAGTGTATTGGACTGAAGAGGATCTACTGTTCTTGTCAGGTTCCTAAGCAGAGTTGAACTAGATATGGCCCATGCATGTAGGAAGCACAGTTTTTTTGTTTTGAGCAAGCTCACTGTTCGGACCCCATAGAAAACACAGTAGAGTAGAAGAGTGCTTTTTTCTCAAACGTAGAGTGTGTTTCTTTTAAGACGAGCTAGCTTTTGTTTCCCATTCCTAAATGGAGTGGAATCACATGCAGTTTCTGGTCCTATGAGCATGTGTTGTTTTCTGGTAAGGAAAGTCACTATTGCGCTCCCATTGCCATACACAGTGCAAATAGCCCTCCTGTCTGTTCCCAGCAAGTACAGTGTATTGGACTGAAGAGGAGGTACTGTTCTTATCAGTTTCCTAAGAAGACTTGAACTAGATATGGCCCATGTGTTTAGGAAGCACAGTTCTTTTTTTCTGAGCACGCTCACTGTTCTGGCCCTATAGGAAGCACAGTAGAGTAGAAGAGTGCTCTTTTCTCAAAAGCAGAGTGTGTTTCTTGTAAAGCGAGCTAGAGTTTGTTTCCCAGTCCTAAATGGAGTGGAATCACATGCAGTTTCTGGTCCTACGAGCAAGAGTTGTTTTCTGGTAAGAAGAGTCACTATTGCGCTGCCATTGCCATACACAGGACAAATAGCACTGGCGTCTGTTCCAGCAAGTACAGTGTATTGAACTGAAGAGGATCTACTGTTCTTGTCAGGTTCCTAAGCATACTTGAACTAGATATGGCCGTGTGTAGGAAGCACAGTTTTTTTTTTTCTGAGCAAGCTCACTTTTCGGAACACATAGGAAACACAGTAGAGTAGAAGAGTGCTCTTTTCTCAAAAGCAGAGTGTGTTTTTGTAAGGCGAGCTAGCGTTTGTTTCCTAGTCCTAAATGGAGTTGAATCACATGCAGTTTCTGGTCCTATGAACAAGAGTTGTTTTCTGGTAAGGAAAGTCACTATTGCGCTCCCATTGCCCTTTACAAGGCAAATAGCACTGGCGTCTGTTCCCAGCAAGTACAGTGTATTGGACTGATGAGGATCTAGTGTTCTTGTCAATTTCCTAAGCAGAGTTGAACTAGATATGGCCGTGTGTGTAGGAAGCACAGTTCTTTTGTTCTGAGCAAGCTCACTGTTCGGACACCATAGGAAACACAGTAGAGTAGAAGAGTGCTCTTTTCTCTAAAGCAGAGTGTGTTTCTTGTAAGGCGAGCTAGCGTTTGTTTCCCAGTCCTAAAGGAGTGCAATCACATGCAGTTTCTGGTCCTACGAGCAAGAGTTGTTTTCTGGTAAGAAGAGACACTATTGCACTGCCATTGCCATACACAGGACAAATAGCACTGGCGTCTGTTCCCAGCAAGTACAGTGTATTGGACTGAAGAGGATCTACTGTTCTTGTCAGGTTCCTAAGCAGACTTGAACTAGATATGCCCGTGTGTGTAGGAAGCACAGTTTTTTTGTTCTGAGCAAGCTCACTGTTCGGAACACATAGGAAACACAGTAGAGTATAAGAGTGCTCTTTTCTCAAAAGCAGAGTGTGTTTCATGTAAGGCGAGCTAGCATTTTTTTCCCAGTCCTAAATGGAGTTGAATCACATGCAGTTTCTGGTCTTACGAGCAAGAGTTGTTTTCTGGTAAGGAAAGTCACTATTGCGCTCCCATTGCCATACACAGTGCAAATAGCACTCGCGTCTGTTCCCAGCAAGTACAGTGTATCGGACTGAAGAGGAGCTACTGTTCTTGTCAGTTTCCTAAGCAGAGTTGAACTAGATATGGCCCGTGTGTAGGAAGCACAGTTCTTTTGTTCTGAGCAAGCTCACTGTTCTGGCCCTATAGGAAACACACTAGAGTAGAAGAGTGCTCTTTTCTCTAAAGCAGAGTGTGTTTCTTGTAAGGTGAGCTAGCTTTTGTTTCCCAGTCCTAAATGGAGTTGAATCACATGCAGTTTCTGGTCCTACGAGCAAGAGTTGTTTTCTGGTAAGAAGAGTCACTATTGCGCTGCAACTGCCATACACAGGACAAGTAGCACTGGCATCTGTTCACAGCAAGTACAGTGTATTGGACTGAAGAGGAGCTACTGTTCTTGTCAGGTTCCTAAGCAGACTTGAAGTAGATATGGCCGTGTGTGTAGGAAGCACAGTTCTTTTGTTCTGAGCAAGCTCACTGTTCGGTCCCCATAGGAAACACAGTAGAGTAGAAGAGTGCTCTTTTCTCAAAAGCAGAGTGTGTTTCATGTAAGGCGAGCTGGCATTTGTTTCCCAGTCCTAAAAGGAGTTGAATCACATGCAGTTTCTGGTCTTATGAGCAAGAGTTTTTTTCTGGTAAGGAAAGTCACTATTGCGCTCCCATTGCCTTACACAGTGCAAATAGCACTCGCGTCTGTTCCCAGCAAGTACAGTGTATCGGACTGAAGAGGAGCTACTGTTCTTGTCAGTTTCCTAAGCAGAGTTGAACTAGATATGGCCCGTGTGTAGGAAGCTCAGTTCTTTTGTTCTGAGCAAGCTCACTGTTCTGGCCCTATAGGAAACACAGTAGAGTAGAAGAGTGCTCTTTTCTTTAAAGCACAGTGTGTTTCTTGCAAGGTGAGCTAGCTTTTGTTTCCCAGTCCTAAATGGAGTTGAATCACATGCAGTTTCTGGTCCTACGAGCAAGAGTTGTTTTCTGGTAAGAAGAGTCACTATTGCGCTGCAACTGCCATACACAGGACAAATAGCACTGGCGTCTGTTCCCAGCAAGTACAGTGTATTGGACTGAAGAGGATCTAGTGTTCTTGTCAGTTTCCTAAGCAGAGTTGAACTAGATATGGCCGTGTGTTTAGGAAGCACAGTTTTTTTGTTCTGAGCAAGCTCACTGTTCCGAACACATAGGAAACACAGTAGAGTAGAAGAGTGCTCTTTTCTCAAAAGCAGAGTGTGTTTCTTGTAAGTCGAGCTAGCGTTTGTTTCCCAGTCATAAATGGAGTTGAGTCACATGCAGTTTTTTGTCCAATGAGCAAGAGTTATTTTCTGGTAAGACAAGTCACTATTGTGCTCCAATGCCATACACAGTGCAAATAGCACTCGAGTCTGTTCCCCGCAAATACAGTGTATTCGACTGAAGAGGAGCTTCTGTTCTTGTTTGTTTCCTAAGCAGAGTTGAATTAGATATGGCCCGTGTGTGTAGAAAGCACAGTTTTTTTGTTCTGAGCAAGCTCAGTGTTCGGAACCCGTAGGAAAAACAGTAGAGTAGAAGAGAGCTCTTTTCTCAAAAGCAGAGTGTGTTTCTTGTAAGGCGAGCTAGCATTTCTTTCCCAGTCCTAAATGGAGTTGAATCACATGCAGTTTCTGGTCCTCCGTGCAAGAGTTGTTTTTTCTGGTAAGGAAAGTCACTATTGCGCTCCCATTGCCATACACAGTGCAAATAGCACTGGCGTCTGTTCCCAGCAAGTACAGTGTATTGGACTGAAGAGGAGCTACTGTTCTTGTCAGGTTCCTAAGCAGATTTGAACTAGATATGGCCGTGTGTGCAGGAAGCACAGTTCTTTTGTTCTGAGCAAGATCACTGTTCGGACACCATAGGAAACACAGTAGAGTAGAAGAGTGCTCTTTTATCAAAAGCAGAGTGTGTTTTTTGTAAGGCGAGCTAGCGTTTGTTTCCCATTCCTAAATGGAGTTGAATCACATGCAGTTTCTGGTCCTAAGAGCAAGAGTTGTTTTCTGGTAAGGAAAGTCACTATTGCGCTCCCCTGGCCATACATAGTGCAAATAGCTCTCGCGTCTGTTCCCAGCAAGTACAGTGTATCGGACTGAAGAGGAGCTACTGACTTGTCAGTTTTCTAAGCAGAGTTTAACTAGATATGGCCCGTGTGTGTAGGAAGCACCGTTCTTATGTTCTGAGCAAGCTCACTGTTCTGGCCCTATAGGAAACACAGTAGAGTAGAAGAGTGCTCTTTTCTCAAAAGCAGAGTGTGTTTTTGTAAGGCGAGCTAGCGTTTGTTTCCTAGTCCTAAATGGAGATGAATCACAAGCAGTTTCTGGTCCTACGAACAAGAGTTTTTTTCTGGTAAGGAAAGTCACTATTGTGCTCCCATTGCCCTACACAAGAAAAATAGCACTCGCGTCTTTTCCCATCAAGTACAGTGTATTGGACTTAATAGGAGCTACAGTTCTTGTCAGTTTCCTAAGCAGAGTTGAACTAGATATGGCCCGTGTGTGTGGGAAGTACAGTTCTTTTTTTCTGAGCAAGCTCACTGTTCTGTCCCTATAGGAAACACAGTAGAGTAGAAGAGTGCTCTTTTCTCAAAAGCAGAGTGTGTTTCTTGTAAAGCGAGCTAGAGTTTGTTTCCCAGTCCTAAATGGAGTGGAATCACATGCAGTTTCTGGTCCTACGAGCAAGAGTTGTTTTCTGGTAAGAAGAGTCACTATTGCGCTGCCATTGCCATACACAGGACAAATAGCACTGGCGTCTGTTCCAGCAAGTACAGTGTATTGAACTGAAGAGGATCTACTGTTCTTGTCAGGTTCCTAAGCAGAATTGAACTAGATATGGCCGTGTGTAGGAAGCACAGTTTTTTTTTTTTCTGAGCAAGCTCACTTTTCGGAACACATAGGAAACACAGTAGAGTAGAAGAGTGCTCTTTTCTCAAAAGCAGAGTGTGTTTTTGTAAGGCGAGCTAGCGTTTGTTTCCTAGTCCTAAATGGAGTTGAATCACATGCAGTTTCTGGTCCTATGAACAAGAGTTGTTTTCTGGTAAGGAAAGTCACTATTGCGTTCCCATTGCCCTTTACAAGGCAAATAGCACTGGCGTCTGTTCCCAGCAAGTACAGTGTATTGGACTGATGAGGATCTAGTGTTCTTGTCAATTTCCTAAGCAGAGTTGAACTAGATATGGCCGTGTGTGTAGGAAGCACAGTTCTTTTGTTCTGAGCAAGCTCACTGTTCGGACACCATAGGAAACACAGTAGAGTAGAAGAGTGCTCTTTTCTCTAAAGCAGAGTGTGTTTCTTGTAAGGCGAGCTAGCGTTTGTTTCCCAGTCCTAAAGGAGTGCAATCACATGCAGTTTCTGGTCCTACGAGCAAGAGTTGTTTTCTGGTAAGAAGAGACACTATTGCACTGCCATTGCCATACACAGGACAAATAGCACTGGCGTCTGTTCCCAGCAAGTACAGTGTATTGGACTGAAGAGGATCTACTGTTCTTGTCAGGTTCCTAAGCAGACTTGAACTAGATATGCCCGTGTGTGTAGGAAGCACAGTTTTTTTGTTCTGAGCAAGCTCACTGTTCGGAACACATAGGAAACACAGTAGAGTATAAGAGTGCTCTTTTCTCAAAAGCAGAGTGTGTTTCATGTAAGGCGAGCTAGCATTTTTTTCCCAGTCCTAAATGGAGTTGAATCACATGCAGTTTCTGGTCTTACGAGCAAGAGTTGTTTTCTGGTAAGGAAAGTCACTATTGCGCTCCCATTGCCATACACAGTGCAAATAGCACTCGCGTCTGTTCCCAGCAAGTAGAGTGTGTCGGAATGAAGAGGAGCTACTGTTCTTGTCAGTTTCCTAAGCAGAGTTGAACTAGATATGGCCCGTGTGTAGGAAGCACAGTTCTTTTGTTCTGAGCAAGCTCACTGTTCTGGCCCTATAGGAAACACAGTAGAGTAGAAGAGTGCTCTTTTCTCTAAAGCAGAGTGTGTTTCTTGTAAGGTGAGCTAGCTTTTGTTTCCCAGTCCTAAATGGAGTTGAATCACATGCAGTTTCTGGTCCTACGAGCAAGAGTTGTTTTCTGGTAAGAAGAGTCACTATTGCGCTGCAACTGCCATACACAGGACAAGTAGCACTGTCATCTGTTCACAGCAAGTACAGTGTATTGGACTGAAGAGGATCTACTGTTCTTGTCAGGTTCCTAAGCAGACTTGAACTAGATATGGCCGTGTGTGTAGGAAGCACAGTTTTTTTGTTCTGAGCAAGCTCACTTTTCGGAACACATAGGAAACACAGTAGAGTAGAAGAGTGCTCTTTTCTCAAAAGCAGAGTGTGTTTCTTGTAAAGCGAGCTAGAGTTTGTTTCCCAGTCCTAAATGGAGTGGAATCACATGCAGTGTCTGGTCCTACGAGCAAGAGTTGTTTTCTGGTAAGAAGAGTCACTATTGCGCTGCCATTGCCATATACAGGACAAAGAGCACTGGCGTCTGTTCCCAGCAAGTATAGTGTATTGGACTGAAGAGGATCTACTGTTCTTGTCAGGTTCCTGAGCAGACTTGAACTAGATATGGCCGTGTGTGTAGGAAGCACAGTTCTTTTGTTCTGAGCAAGCTCACTGTTCGGACACCATAGGAAACACAGTAGAGTAGAAGAATGCTCTTTTCTCAAAAGCAGAGTGTGTTTCTTGTAAGGCGAGCTCGCGTTTGTTTCCCAGTCCTAAATGGAGTTGAATCTCATGCAGTTTCTGGTCCTAAGAGCAAGAGTTGTTTTCTCCTAAGGAAAGTCACTATTGCACTCCCCTTGCCATACATAGTGCAAATAGCTCTCGCGTCTATTTCCAGCAAGTACAGTGTATCGGACTGAAGAGGAGCTAATGTTCTTGTCAGTTTCCTAAGCAGAGTTGAACTAGATATGGCCCGTGTGTGTAGGAAGCAGAGTTCTTATCTTCTGAACAAGCTCACTGTTCTGGCCCTATTGGAAACACAGTAGAGTAGAAGAGTGCTCTTTTCTCAAAAGCAGAGTGTGTTTTTGTAAGGCGAGCTAGCGTTTGTTTCCTAGTCCTAAATGGAGTGAATCACATGCAGTTTCTGGTCCTACGAAAAAGAGCTGTTTTCTGGTAAGGAAATTCACTATTGTGCTCCCATTGCCCTACACAAGTCAAATAGCACTCGCGTCTTTTCCCAGCAAGTACAGTGTATTGGACTGAATAGGAGCTACTGTTCTTGTCAGTTTCCTAAGCAGAGTTGAACTAGATATGGTCCATGTGTGTAGGAATCACAGTTCTTTTGTTCTGAACAAGCTCACTGTTTGGACCACATAGGAAACACAGTAGAGTAGAAGAGTGCTCTTTTATCTAAAGCAGAGTGTGTTTCTTGTAAGGCGAGCTAGCGTTTGTTTCCCAGTGCTAAATGGAGTGGAATCACATGCAGTTTCTGGTCCTACGAGCAAGAGTTGTTTTCTGGTAAGGAAATCACAATTGTGCTCCCATTGCCATACACAGTGCAAATAGCCCTCCCGTCTGTTCCCAGCAAGTATATTGTATTGGACCGAAGAGTAGCTACTGTTCTTCTCAGTTTCCTAAGCAGAGTTGAACTAGATATGGCCCGTGTGTGTAGGAAGTACAGTTCTTTTTTTCTGAGCAACCTCACTGTTCTGGCCCTATAGGAAACACAGTAGAGTAGAAGAGTGCTCTTTTCTCAAAAGCAGAGTGTGTTTCTTGTAAAGCGAGCTAGAGTTTCTTTCCCAGTCCTAAATGGAGTTGAATCACATGCAGTTTCTAGTCCTACTAGCAAGAGTTGTTTTCTGGTAAGAAGAGTCACTATTGCGCTGCCATTGCCATACATAGGACAAATAGCACTGACGTCTGTTCCCAGCAAGTACAGTGTATTGGACTGAAGAGGATCTACTGTTCTTGTAAGGTTCCCAAGCAGACTTGAACTAGATATGGCCGTGTGTGTAAGAAGCACAGTTCTTTTGTTCTGAGCAAGCTCACTCTTCTGGCCCTACAGGAAACACAGTAGAGTGGAAGAGTGCTCTTTTCTCTAAAGCAGAGTGTGTTTCTTGTAAGGCGAGCTAGCGTTTGTTTACCAGTCCTAAATGGAGTTGAATCACATGCAGTTTCTTGTCCTAAGAGCAAGAGCTGTTTTCTGGTAAGGAAAGTCACTATGGTGCTCCCCTTGCCATACATAGTGCAAATAGCTCTCACGTCTGTTCCCAGCAAGTACAGTGTATCGGACTGAAGAGGAGCTACTGTTCTTGTCAGTTTCCTAAGCAGAGTTGAACTAGATATGGCCCGAGTGTGTAGGAAGCACAGTTCTTTTGTTCTGAGCAAGCTCACTGTTTTGACCCCATAGGAAACACAGTAGAGTAGAAGAGTGCTCTTTTCTCTAAAGCAGAATGTGTTTATTGTAAGGTGAAATAGCGTTTGTTTCCCAGTCCTAAATGGAGTTGAATCACATGCAGTTTCTGGTCCTACGAGCAGGAGTTGTTTTTGGTACGGAAAGTCACTATTGCGCTCCCATTGCCATACACTGTGCAAATAGCACTCGCGTCTGTTCCCAGCAAGTACAGTGTATCGGACTGAAGAGGAGCTACTGTTCTTGTCAGTTTCCTAAGCAGAGTTGAACTAGATATGGCCCGTGTGTAGGAAGCACAGTTCTTTTGTTCTGAGCAAGCTCACTGTTCTGGCCCTATAGGAAACACAGTAGAGTAGAAGAGTGCTCTTTTCTTTAAAGCAGAGTGTGTTTCTTGTAAGGTGAGCTAGCTTTTGTTTCCCAGTCCTAAATGGAGTTGAATCACATGCAGTTTCTGGTCTACGAGCAAGAGTTGTTTTCTGGTAAGAAGAGTCACTATTGCGCTGCAACTGCCATACACAGGACAAGTAGCACTGGCATCTGTTCACAGCAAGTACAGTGTATTGGACTGAAGAGGATCTACTGTTCTTGTCAGGTTCCTAAGCAGACTTGAACTAGATATGGCCGTGTGTGTAGGAAGCACAGTTTTTTTGTTCTGAGCAAGCTCACTTTTCGGAACACATAGGAAACACAGTAGAGTAGAAGAGTGCTCTTTTCTCAAAAGCAGAGTGTGTTTCTTGTAAAGCGAGCTAGAGTTTGTTTCCCAGTCCTAAATGGAGTGGAATCACATGCAGTTTCTGGTCCTACGAGCAAGAGTTGTTTTCTGGTAAGAAGAGTCACTATTGCGCTGCCATTGCCATATACAGGACAAAGAGCACTGGCGTCTGTTCCCAGCAAGTATAGTGTATTGGACTGAAGAGGATCTACTGTTCTTGTCAGGTTCCTGAGCAGACTTGAACTAGATATGGCCGTGTGTGTAGGAAGCACAGTTCTTTTGTTCTGAGCAAGCTCACTGTTCGGACACCATAGGAAACACAGTAGAGTAGAAGAATGCTCTTTTCTCAAAAGCAGAGTGTGTTTCTTGTAAGGCGAGCTCGCGTTTGTTTCCCAGTCCTAAATGGAGTTGAATCTCATGCAGTTTCTGGTCCTAAGAGCAAGAGTTGTTTTCTGGTAAGGAAAGTCACTATTGCGCTCCCCTTGCCATACATAGTGCAAATAGCTCTCACGTCTATTCCCAGCAAGTACAGTGTATCGGACTGAAGAGGAGCTACTGTTCTTGTCAGTTTCCTAAGCAGAGTTGAACTAGATATGGCCCGTGTGTGTAGGAAGCACAGTTCTTATGTTCTGAACAAGCTCACTGTTATGGCCCTATTGGAAACACAGTAGAGTAGAAGAGTGCTCTTTTCTCAAAAGCAGAGTGTGTTTTTGTAAGGCGAGCTAGTGTTTGTTTCCTAGTCCTAAATGGAGTTGAATCACATGCAGTTTCTGGTCCTACGAAAAAGAGCTGTTTTCTGGTAAGGAAAGTCACTATTGCGCTACCATTGCCCTACACAAGGCAAAGAGCACTCGCATCTTTTCCTAGCAAGCACAGTGTATCGGACTGAATAGGAGCTATTGTTGTTGTCAGTTTCCTAAGCAGAGTTCAACTAGATATGGACCGTGTGTAGGAAGCACAGTTCTTATGTTCTGAGCAAGCTCACTGTTCTGGCCCTATAGGAAACACAGTAGAGTAGAAGAGTGCTCTTTTCTCTAAAGCAGAGTGTGTTTCTTGTAAGGTGAGCTAGCTTTAGTTTCCCAGTCCTAAATGGAGTTGAATCACATGCAGTTTCTGGTCCTACAAGCAAGAGTTGTTTTCTGGGAAGAAGAATCACTATTGCGCTTCCATTGCCATACACAGTGCAAATAGCACTCGCGTCTTTTCCCAGCAAGTACAGTGTATCGGACTGAAGAGGAGCTACTGTTCTTGTCAGTTTCCTAAGCAGAGTTGAACTAGATATGGCCAGTGTGTAGGAAGCACTGTTCTTTTGTTCTGAGCAAGCTCACTGTTCTGGCCCTATAGGAAACACAATAGAGTAGAAGAGTGCTCTTTTCCCTAAAGCAGAGTGTGTTTCTTGTAAGTCGAGCTACCGTTTGTTTCCCAGTCCTAAATGGAGTTGAATCACATGCAGTTTCTAGTCCTACGAGCAAGGGTTGTTTTATGGTAAGAAGAGTCACTGTTGCGCTGCCATTGCCATACACAGGACAAATAGCACTGGCGTCTGTTCCCAGCAAGTACAGTGTATTGTACAGAAGAGGATCGACTGTTCTTGTCAGGTTCCTAAGCAGAATTGAACTAGATATGGCCGTGTGTGTAGGAAGCACAGTTCTAATGTTCTGAGCAAGTTCACTCTTCTGGCTCTATAGGAAACACAGTAAAGTAGAAGAGTGCTCTTTTCTCAAAAGCAGAGTGTGTTTCTTGGAATTCGAGCTAGCGTTTGTTTCCTAGTCCTAAATGGAGTTGAGTCACATGCAGTTTTTTGTCCTAAGAGCAAGAGTTGTTTTCTGGTAAGACAAGTCACTATTGTGCTCCAATTGCCATACACAGTGCAAATAGCACTCGCGTCTGTTCCCAGTAAGTACAGTGTATTGGAAGGAAGAGGAGCTATTGTTCTTGTCAGTTTCCTAAGCAGAGTTGAACTAGATATGGCCATATGTGTAGGAAGCACAGTTCTTTTGTTCTGAGCAAGCTCAATGTTCGGACGCCATAGGAAACACAGTAGAGTAGAAGAGTGCTATATTCTCAAAAGCAGAGTGTGTTTCTTGTAAGGCGAGCTAGCATTTGTTTCCCAGTCCTAAATGGAGTTGAATCTCATGCAGTTTCAGGTCTTACGAGCAAGAGTTGTTTTCTGGTAAGGAAAGTCACTATTGTGCTCCCATTGACATACACAGTGAAAATAGCACTCGCGTCTGTTCCCAGCAAGTACAGTGTATCGGACTGAAGAGGAGCTACTGTTCTTGTCAGTTTCCTAAGCAGAGTTGAACTAGATATGGCCCGTGTGTAGGAAGTACAGTTCTTTTGTTCTGAGCAAGCTCACTGTTCTGGCCCTATAGGAAACACAGTAGAGTAGAAGAGTGCTCTTTTTTCAAAAGCAGAGTGTGTTTTTGTAAGGTGAGCTAGCGTTTGTTTCCTAGTCCTAAATGGAGATTAATCACAAGCAGTTTCTGGTCCTACGAACAAGAGTTTTTTTTCTGGTAAGGAAAGTCACTATTGTGCTCCCATTGCCCTTCACAAGGCAAATAGCACTCGCGTCTTTTCCCAGCAAGTACAGTGTATTGGACTTAATAGGAGCTACAGTTCTTGTCAGTTTCCTAAGCAGAGTTGAACTAGATATGGCCCGTGTGTGGGGGAAGTACAGTTCTTTTTTTCTGAGCAAGCTCACTGTTCTGTCCCTATAGGAAACACAGTAGAGTAGATGAGTGCTCTTTTCTCAAAAGCAGAGTGTGTTTCTTGTAAAGCGAGCTAGAGTTTGTTTCCCAATCCTAAATGGAGTGGAATCACATGCAGTTTCTGGTCCTACGAGCAAGAGTTGTTTTCTGGTAAGAAGAGTCACTATTGCGCTGCCATTGCCATACACAGGACAAATAGCACTGGCGTCTGTTCCTAGCAAGTATAGTGTATTGGACTGAAGAGGATCTACTGTTCTTGTCAGGTTCCTAAGCAGACTTGAACTAGATATGGCCGTGTGTGTAGGAAGCACAGTTCTTTTGTTCTGAGCAAGCTCACTGTTCGGACACCATAGGAAACACAGTAGAGTAGAAGAGTGCTCTTTTCTCAAAAGCAGAGTGTGTTTCTTGTAAGGTGAGCTAGCGTTTGTTTCCCAGTCCTAAATGGAGTTGAATCTCATGCAGTTTCTGGTCCTAAGAGCAAGAGCTGTTTTCTCGTAAGGAAAGTCACTATTGCGCTCCCCTTGCCATACATAGTGCAAATAGCTCTCGCGTCTATTCCCAGCAAGTACAGTGTATCGGACTGAAGAGGAGCTAATGTTCTTGTCAGTTTCCTAAGCAGAGTTGAACTAGATATGACCCGTGTGTGTAGGAAGCAGAGTTCTTATGTTCTGAACAAGCTCACTGTTCTGGCCCTATTGGAAACACAGTAGAGTAGAAGAGTGCTCTTTTCTCAAAAGCAGAGTGTGTTTTTGTAAGGCGAGCTAGCGTTTGTTTCCCAGTCCTAAATGGAGTGGAATCACATGCAGTTTCTGGTCCTACGAGCAAGAGTTGTTTTCTGGTAAGGAAATCACAATTGTGCTCCCATTGCCATACACAGTGCAAATAGCCCTCCCGTCTGTTCCCAGCAAGTATATTGTATTGGACCGAAGAGTAGCTACTGTTCTTCTCAGTTTCCTAAGCAGAGTTGAACTAGATATGGCCCGTGTGTGTAGGAAGTACAGTTCTTTTTTTCTGAGCAACCTCACTGTTCTGGCCCTATAGGAAACACAGTAGAGTAGAAGAGTGCTCTTTTCTCAAAAGCAGAGTGTGTTTCTTGTAAAGCGAGCTAGAGTTTATTTCCCAGTCCTAAATGGAGTTGAATCCCATGCAGTTTCTGGTCCTATGAGCAAGAGTTGTTTTCTGGTAAGAAGAGTCACTATTGTGCTCCCATTGACATACACAGTGCAAATAGCACTGGCGTCTCTTTCCAGCAAGTACAGTGTATCGGCCTAAAGAGGAGCTACTGTTCTTGTCAGTTTCCTATGCAGAGTTGAACTAGATATGGCCGTGTGAGTAGGAAGCACAGTTTTTTTGTTTTGAGCAAGCTCACTGTTCGGAACACATAGGAAACACAGTAGAGTAGAAGAGTGCTCTTTTCTCAAAAGCAGAGTGTGTTTCTTGGAAGTCGAGCTAGTGTTTGTTTCCCAGTTAAATGGAGTTGAGTCACATGCAGTTTTTTGTCCTACGAGCAAGAGTTTTTTTCTGGTAAGAGAAGTCACTATTGCGTTCCAATTGCCATACACAGCGCAAATAGCACTCGCGTCTGTTCCCAGCAAGTACAGTGTATCGGACTGAAGAGGAGCTACTGTTCTAGTCAGTTGCCTAAGCATAGT
The DNA here is from genome assembly GCF_949786415.1 of Peromyscus eremicus. NCBI lineage: Eukaryota > Metazoa > Chordata > Mammalia > Rodentia > Cricetidae > Peromyscus > Peromyscus eremicus. The sequence continues at coordinate 18,509 of NW_026735932.1, forward strand.
TGAACTAGATATGGCCCGTGTGTGTAGAAAGCACAGTACTTTTGTTCTGAGCAAGCTCACTGTTCTGGCCCTATAGGAAACACAGTAGACTAGATGTGTGCTCTTTTCTCTAAAGCAGAGTGTGTTCCTTGTAAGGTGAGCTAGCTTTTGTTTGCCAGTCCTAAATGGAGTTGAATCACATGCAGTTTGTGGTCCTACAAGCAAGAGTTGTTTTCTGGTAAGAAGAGTCACTATTGCGCTGCCATTGCCATACACAGGACAAATAGCATTGGCGTCTCTTCCCAGCAAGTACAGTGTATCGGACTGAAGAGGATCTACTGTTCTTGTCAGGTTCCTAAGCAGAAGTGAACTAGATATGGCCGTGTGTGTAGGAAGCACAGTTCTTTTGTTCTCAGCAAGCTCACTTTTCAGACCCCATAGGAAACACAGTAGAGTAGAAGAGTGCTCTTTTCTCAAAAGCAGAGTGTGTTTCTTGTAAGTCGAGCTAGCGTTTGTTTCCCAGTCCTAAATGGAGTTGAGTCACATGCAGTTTTTTGTCCTACGAGCAAGAGTTGTTTTCTGGTAAGACGAGTCACTATTGTGCTCCAATGCCATACACAGTGCAAATAGCACTCGCGTCTGTTCCCCGCAAGTACAGTGTATCGGACTGAAGACGAGCTACTGTTCTTGTTTGTTTCCTAAGCAGAGTTGAACTAGATATGGCCCGTGTGTGTAGAAAGCACAGTTCTTTTGTTCTGAGAAAGCTCACTGTTCTGGCCCTATAGGAAACACAATAGAGTAGAAGAGTGCTCTTTTCCCTAAAGCAGAGTGTGTTTCTTGTAAGGCTAGCTAGCGTTTTTTTCCCAGTACTAAATGGAGTTGAATCTCATGCAGTTTCTAGTCCTACGAGCAAGAGATGTTTTATGGTAAGAAGAGTCAGTATTGCACTGCCATTGCCATACACAGGACAAATAGCACTGGCGTCTGTTCCCAGCAAGTACAGTGTATTGTACAGAAGAGGATCTATTGTTCTTGTCAGGTTCCTAAGCAGAATTGAACTAGATATGGCCATGTGTGTAGGAAGCACAGTTCTAATGTTCTGAGCAAGTTCAATCTTCTGGCTCTGTAGGAAACACAGTAGAGTAGAAGAGTGCTATTTTCTCAAAAGCAGAGTGTGTTTCTTGCATGGAGAGCTAGCGTTTGTTTCCTAGTCCTAAATGGAGTTGAGTCACATGCAGTTTTTTGTCCTACGAGCAAGAGTTGTTTTCTGGTAAGACGAGTCACTATTGTGTTCCAATGCCATACACAGTGCAAATAGCACTCGCGTCTGTTCCCCGCAAGTACAGTGTATCGGAATGAAGTGGAGCTACTGTTCTTGTTTGTTTCCTAAGCAGAGTTGAACTAGATATGGCCCATGTGTGTAGGAAGCACAGTTCTTTTGTTCTGAGCAAGCTCACTGTTCGGACCCCTTAGGAAACACAGTAGAGTAGAAGAGTGCTCTTTTCTCAAAAGCAGAGTGTGTTTCATGTAAGGCGAGCTAGCATTTGTTTCCCAGTCCTAAATGGAGTTGAATCACATGCAGTTTCTGGTCTTACGAGCAAGAGTAGTTTTCTGGTAAGGAAAGTCACTATTGTGCTCCCATTGCCATACACAGTGCAAATAGCACTCGCGTCTGTTCCCAGCAAGTACAGTGTATCGGACTGAAGAGGTGCTACTGTTCTTGTCAGTTTCCTAAGCAGAGTTGAACGAGATATGGCCCTGTGTGTAGGAAGCACAGTCCTTTTGTTCTGAGCAAGCTCACTGTTCTGGACCTATAGGAAACACAGTAGAGTAGAAGAGTGCTCTTTTCTCTAAAGCACAGTGTGTTTCATGTAAGGCGAGCTAGCATTTGTTTCCCAGTCCTAAATGGAGTTGAATCTCATGCAGTTTCTGGTCTTACGAGCAAGAGTTGTTTTCTGGTAAGGAAAGTCACTATTGCGCTCCCATTGACATACACAGTGCAAATAGCACTCGCGTCTGTTCCCAGCAAGTACAGTGTATCGGACTGAAGAGGAGCTACTGTTCTTGTCAGTTTCCTAAGCAGAGTTGAACTAGATATGTCCCCTGTGTAGGAAGTACAGTTCTTTTGTTCTGAGCAAGCTCACTGTTCTGGCCCTATAGGAAACACAGTAGAGTAGAAGAGTGCTCTTTTCTCTAAAGCAGAGTGTGTTTCTTGTAAGGCGAGCTAGCATTTGTTTCCCAGTCCTAAATGGAGTTGAATCACATGCAGTTCCTGGTCCTACAAGCAAGAGTTGTTTCTGGTAAGAAGAGTCACTATTGCGCTGCAATTGCCATACACAGGACAAATAGCACTGGCGTCTTTTCCCAGCAAGTACAGTGTATTGGACTGTAGAGGATCTACTGTTCTTGTCAGGTTCCTAAGCATAAGTGAACTAGATATGGCCGTGTGTGTAGGAAGCACAGTTCTTTTGTTCTGAGCAAGCTCACTGTTCGGACACCATAGGAAACACAGTAGAGTAGAAGAGTGCTCTTTTCTCAAAAGCAGAGTGTGTTTCTTGAAAGTCGAGCTAGCGTTTGTTTCCCAGTCCTAAATGGAGTTGAGTCACATGCAATTTTTTGTCCTACGAGCAAGAGTTGTTTTCTGGTAAGACGAGTCACTATTGTGCTCCAATGCCATACACAGTGCAAATAGCACTCGCGTCTGTTCCCCGCAAGTACAGTGTATCGGACTGAAGAGGAGCTACTGTTCTTGTTTGTTTCCTAAGCAGAGTTGAACTAGATATGGCCCGTGTGTGTAGAAAGCACAGTTCTTTTGTTCTGAGCAAGCTCACTGTTCGGACCCCATAGGAAACACTGTAGAGTAGAGGAGTGCTCTTTTCTCAAAAGCAGAGTGTGTTTCTTGTAAGGCGAGCTAGCATTTGTTTCCCAGTCCTAAATGGAGTTGAATCACATGCAGTTTCTGGTCTTACGAGCAAGAGTTGTTTTCTGGTAAGGAAAGTCACTATTGCGCTCCCATTGCCGTACACAGTGGAAATAGCACTCGCGTCTGTTCCCAGCAAGTACAGTGTATCGGACTGAAGAGGAGCTACTGTTCTTGTCAGTTTCCTAAGCAGAGTTGAACTAGTTATGGCCCGTGTGTAGGAAGCACAGTTCTTTTGTTCTGAGAATGCTCACTGTTCTGGCCCTATAGGAAACACAATAGAGTAGAAGAGTGCTCTTTTCCCTAAAGCAGAGTGTGTGTCTTGTAAGGCGAGCTAGCATTATTTTCCCAGTACTAAATGGAGTTGAATCTCATGCAGTTTCTGGTCCTACGAGCAAGAGTTGTTTTATGGTAAGAAGAGTCAGTATTGCACTGCCATTGCCATACACAGGACAAATAGCACTGACGTCTGTTCCCAGCAAGTACAGTGTATTGTACAGAAGAGGATCTACTGTTCTTGTCAGGTTCATAAGCAGAATTGAACTAGATATGGCTGTGTGTGTAGGAAGCACAGTTCTATTGTTCTGAGCAAGTTCAATCTTCTGGCTCTGTAGGAAACACAGTAGAGTAGAAGAGTGCTCTTTTCTAAAAAGCAGAGCGTGTTTCTTGCATGGAGAGCTAGCGTTTGTTTCCTAGTCCTAAATGGAGTTGAGTCACATGCAGTTTTTTGTCCTACGTGCAAGAGTTGTTTTCTGGTAAGACAAGTCACTATTGTGCTCCAATTGCCATACACAGTGCAAAGAGCACTCGCGTCTGTTCCCTGCAAGTACAGTGTATTGGAAGGAAGAGGAGCTATTGTTCTTGTCAGTTTCCTAAGCAGAGTTGAACTAGATATGGCCCATGTGTGTAGGAAGCACAGTTCTTTTGTTCTGAGCAAGCTCACTGTTCTGGCCCTATAGGAAACACAGTAGAGTAGAAGAGTGCTCTTTTCTCTAAAGCAGAGTGTGTTTCTTGTAAGGTGAGCTAGAGTTTGTTTCCCAGTCCTAAATGGAGTTGAATCACATGCATTTTCTGGTCCTACAACCAAGAGTTGTTTTCTGGTAAGAAGAATCACTATTGCGCTGCCATTGCCATACACAGGACAAATAGCACTGGCTTCTCTTCCCAGCAAGTACAGTGTATTGGACTAAAGAGGATCTACTGTTCTTGTCAGGTTCCTAAGCAGACTTGAACTAGATATGGCCGTGTGTGTAGGAAGCACAGTTCTTTTGTTCTGAGCAAGCTCACTGTTCGGACACCATAGGAAACACAGTAGAGTAGAAGAGTGCTTTTTTCTCAAAGCAGAGTGTGTTTCTTGTAAGGCGAGCTAGCGTTTGTTTCCCAGTCCTAAATGGAGTTGAATCTCATGCAGTTTCTGGTCCTAAGAGCAAGAGTTGTTTTCTCGTAAGGAAAGTCACTATTGCGCTCCCCTTGCCATACATAGTGCAAATAGCTCTCGCGTCTATTCCCAGCAAGTACAGTGTATCGGACTAAAGAGGAGCTACTGTTCTTGTCAGTTTCCTATGCAGAGTTGAACTAGATATGGCCGTGTGAGTAGGAAGCACAGTTTTTTTGTTTTGAGCAAGCTCACTGTTCGGTACACATAGGAAACACAGTAGAGTAGAAGAGTGCTCTTTTCTCAAAAGCAGAGTGTGTTTCTTGTAAGGTGAGCTAGTGTTTGTTTCCCAGTTAAATGGAGTTGAGTCACATGCAGTTTTTTGTCCTACGAGCAAGAGTTTTTTTCTGGTAAGAGAAGTCACTATTGCGCTCCAATTGCCAAACACAGTGCAAATAGCACTCGCGTCTGTTCCCTGCAAGTACAGTGTATTGGACGGAAGAGGAGCTATTGTTCTTGTCAGTTTCCTAAGCAGAGTTGAACTAGATATGGCCCATGTGTGTAGGAAGCACAGTTCTTTTGTTCTGAGCAAGCTCACTGTTCGGACCCCATAGGAAACACAGTAGAATAGAAGAGTGCTCTTTTCTCAAAAGCAGAGTGTGTTTCATGTAAGGCGAGCTAGCATTTGTTTCCCAATCCTAAATGGAGTTGAATCACATTCAGTTTCTGGACTTACAAGCAAGAGATGTTTTCTGCTAAGGAAAGTCACTATTGCGCTCCTATTGACATACACAGTGCAAATAGCACTCGCGTCTGTTCCCAGCAAGTACAGTGTATCGGACTGAAGAGGAGCTATTGTTCTTGTCAGTTGCCTAAGCATAGTTGAACTAGATATGGCCCGTGTGTAGGAAGCACAGTACTTTTGTTCTGAGCAAGCTCACTGTTCTGGCCCTATAGGAAACACAGTATACTAGAAGTGTGCTCTTTTCTCTAAAGCAGAGTGTGTTCCTTGTAAGGTGAGCTAGCTTTTGTTTGCCAGTCCTAAATGGAGTTGAATCACCTGCAGTTTCTGGTCCTACAAGCAAGAGTTGTTTTCTGGTAAGAAGAGTCACTATTGCGCTGCCATTGCCATACACAGGACAAATAGCATTGGCGTCTCTTCCCAGCAAGTACAGTGTATTGGACTGAAGAGGATCTACTGTTCTTGTCAGGTTCCTAAGCAGACTTGAACTAGATATGGCCGTGTGTGTAGGAAGCACAGTTTTTTTGTTCTGAGCAAGCTCACTTTTCGGAACACCTAGGAAACACAGTAGAGTAGAAGAGTGCTCTTTTCTCAAAAGCAGAGTGTGTTTCTTGTAAAGCGAGCTAGAGTTTGTTTCCCAGTCCTAAATGGAGTGGAATCACATGCAGTTTCTGGTCCTACGAGCAAGAGTTGTTTTCTGGTAAGAAGAGTCACTATTGCGCTGCCATTGCCATACACAGGACAAATAGCACTGGCGTCTGTTCCCAGCAAGTATAGTGTATTGGACTGAAGAGGACTAATGTTCTTGTCAGGTTCCTAAGGAGACTTGAACTAGATATGGCCGTGTGTGTAGGAAGCACAGTTCTTTTGTTCTGAGCAAGCTCACTGTTCGGACACCATAGGAAACACAGTAGAGTAGAAGAGTGCTCTTTTCTCAAAAGCAGAGTGTGTTTCTTGTAAGGCGAGCTCGCGTTTGTTTCCCAGTCCTAAATGGAGTTGAATCTCATGCAGTTTCTGGTCCTAAGAGCAAGACTTGTTTTCTGGTAAGGAAAGTCACTATTGCGCTCCCCTTGCCAAACATAGTGCAAATAGCTCTCGCGTCTATTCCCAGCAAGTACAGTGTATCGGACTGAAGAGGAGCTACTGTTCTTGTCATTTTCCTAAGCAGAGTTGAACTAGATATGGCCCGTGTGTGTAGGAAGCACAGTTCTTATGTTCTGAACAAGCTCACAGTTCTGGCCCTATTGGAAACACAGTAGAGTAGAAGAGTGCTCTTTTCTCAAAAGCAGAGTGTGTTTCTTGCATGGAGAGCTAGCGTTTGTTTCCTAGTCCTAAATGGAGTTGAGTCACATGCAGTTTTTTGTCCTACGAGCAAGAGTTGTTTTCTGGTAAGACGAGTCACTATTGTGCTCCAATGCCATACACAGTGCAAATAGCACTCGCGTCTGTTCCCCGCAAGTACAGTGCATTGGACTGAAGAGGAGCTACTGTTCTTGTTTGTTTCCTAAGCAGAGTTGAACTAGATATGGCCCGTGTGTGTAGAAAGCACAGTTCTTTTGTTCTGAGCAAGCTCACTGTTCGGACCCCATAGGAAACACAGTAGAGTAGAAGAGTGCTCTTTTCTCAAAAGCAGAGTGTGTTTCTTGTAAGGCGAGCTAGCATTTGTTTCCCAGTCCTAAATGGAGTTGAATCACATGCAGTTTCTGGTCCTACGAGCAAGAGTTGTTTTCTGGTAAGGAAAGTCACTATTGCGCTCCCCTTGCCAAACATAGTGCAAATAGCTCTCGCGTCTATTCCCAGCAAGTACAGTGTATCGGACTGAAGAGGAGCTACTGTTCTTGTCATTTTCCTAAGCAGAGTTGAACTAGATATGGCCCGTGTGTGTAGGAAGCACAGTTCTTATGTTCTGAACAAGCTCACAGTTCTGGCCCTATTGGAAACACAGTAGAGTAGAAGAGTGCTCTTTTCTCAAAAGCAGAGTGTGTTTCTTGCATGGAGAGCTAGCGTTTGTTTCCTAGTCCTAAATGGAGTTGAGTCACATGCAGTTTTTTGTCCTACGAGCAAGAGTTGTTTTCTGGTAAGACGAGTCACTATTGTGCTCCAATGCCATACACAGTGCAAATAGCACTCGCGTCTGTTCCCCGCAAGTACAGTGCATCGGACTGAAGAGGAGCTACTGTTCTTGTTTGTTTCCTAAGCAGAGTTGAACTAGATATGGCCCGTGTGTGTAGAAAGCACAGTTCTTTTGTTCTGAGCAAGCTCACTGTTCGGACCCCATAGGAAACACAGTAGAGTAGAAGAGTGCTCTTTTCTCAAAAGCAGAGTGTGTTTCTTGTAAGGCGAGCTAGCATTTGTTTCCCAGTCCTAAATGGAGTTGAATCACATGCAGTTTCTGGTCCTACGAGCAAGAGTTGTTTTCTGGTAAGGAAAGTCACTATTGCGCTCCCATTGCCATACACAGTGCAAATAGCAATCGCGTCTGTTCCCAGCAAGTACAGTGTATCGGACTGAAGAGGAGCTACTGTTCTTGTCAGTTTCCTAAGCAGAGTTGAACTAGTTATGGCCCCTGTGTAGGAAGCACAGTTCTTTTGTTCTGAGAAAGCTCACTGTTCTGGCCCTATAGGAAACACAATAGAGTAGAAGAGTGCTCTTTTCCCTAAAGCAGAGTGTGTTTCTTGTAAGGCGAGCTAGCGTTATTTTCCCAGTACTAAATGGAGTTGAATCTCATGCAGTTTCTAGTCCTACGAGCAAGAGTTGTTTTATGGTAAGAAGAGTCAGTATTGCACTGCCATTGCCATACACAGGACAAATAGCACTGACGTCTGTTCCCAGCAAGTACAGTGTATTGTACAGAAGAGGATCTACTGTTCTTGTCAGTTTCCTAAGCAGAATTGAAATAGATATGGCCGTGTGTGTAGGAAGCACAGTTCTAATGTTCTGATCAAGTTCAATCTTCTGGCTCTGTAGGAAACACAGTAGAATAGAAGAGTGCTCTTTTCTCAAAAGCAGAGTGTGTTTCTTGAATGGAGAGCTAGCGATTGTTTCCTAGTCCTAAATGGAGTTGAGTCACATGCAGTCTTTTGTCCTACGTGCAAGAGTTGTTTTCTGGTAAGACAAGTCACTATTGTGCTCCAATTGCCATACACAGTGCAAATAGCACTCGCGTCTGTTCCCTGCAAGTACAGTGTATTGGAAGAAAGAGGAGCTATTGTTCTTGTCAGTTTCCAAAGCAGAGTTGAACTAGATATGGCCCATGTGTGTAGGAAGCACAGTTCTTTTGTTCTGAGCAAGCTCACTGTTCGGACCCCTTAGGAAACACAGTAGAGTAGAAGAGTGCTCTTTTCTCAAAAGCAGAGTGTGTTTCATGTAAGGCGAGCTAGCATTTGTTTCCCAGTCCTAAATGGAGTTGAATCACATGTAGTTTCTGGTCTTACGAGCAAGAGTTGTTTTCTGGTAAGGAAAGTCACTATTGTGCTCCCATTGCCATACACAGTGCAAATAGCACTCGCGTCTGTTCCCAGCAAGTACAGTGTATCGGACTGAAGAGGTGCTACTGTTCTTGTCAGTTTCCTAAGCAGAGTTGAACGAGATATGGCCCTGTGTGTAGGATGCACAGTTCTTTTGTTCTGAGCAAGCTCACTGTTCGGACCCCATAGGAAACACAGTAGAGTAGAAGAGTGCTCTTTTCTCAAAAGCAGAGTGTGTTTCTTGTAAGTCGAGCTAGCGTTTGTTTCCCAGTTCTAAATGGAGTTGAGTCACATGCAGTTTTTTGTCCTACGAGCAAGAGTTGTTTTCTTGTAAGACGAGTCACTATTGTGCTCCAATGCCATACACAGTGCAAATAGCACTCGCGTCTGTTCCCCGCAAGTACAGTGTATCGGACTGAAGAGGAGCTACTGTTCTTGTTTGTTTCCTAAGCAGAGTTGAACTAGATATGGCTCATGTGTGTAGGAAGCATAGTTCTTTTGTTCTGTGCAAGCTCACTGTTCGGACCCCATAGGAAGCACAGTAGAATAGAAGAGTGCTCTTTTCTCAAAAGCAGAGTGTGTTTCTTGTAAGGCGAGCTAGCGTTTGTTTCCCAGTCCTAAATGGAGTTGAATCACATGCAGTTTCTGGTCCTATGAGCAAGAGTTGTTTTCTGGTAAGGAAAGTCACTATTGCGCTCCCATTGCCATACACAGTGCAAATAGCAATCGCGTCTGTTCCCAGCAAGTACAGTGTATTGGACTGAAGAGGAGCTACTGCTCTTGTCAGTTTCCTAACCAGAGTTGAACTAGATATGGCCCGTCAGTGTAGGAAACACAGTTCTTTTGTTCTGAGCAAGCTCACTGTTCGGAACCCATAGGAAATACAGTAGAATAGAAGAGTGCTCTTTTCTCAAAAGCAGAATGTGTTTCTTGTTAGGCGAGCTAGCGTGTGTTTCCCAGTCCAAAATGGAGTTGAATCACATGTAGTTTCTGGTCCAACCAACAAGGGATGTTTTCTGGAAAGGAAAGTCACTATTTTTCTCCCTTTGCCATAAACAGTGCAAATAGCACTCACGTCTATTCCCAGCAAGTACAGTGTATTGGACTGAAGAGGAGCTACTGTTCTTGTCAGTTTCCTAAGCAGAGTTGAACTAGATATGGCCCGTGTGTGTAGAAAGCACAGTTCTTTTGTTCTGAGCAAGCTCACTATTCTGGCCCTATAGGAACCACAGAAGAGTAGAAGAGTGCTCTTTTCTCAGAAGCAGAGTTTGTTTCTTGTAAGGCGAGCTAGCGTTTGTTTCCCAGTCCTAAATGGAGTTGAATCACATGCAGTTTCTGGTCCTACGAGCAAGAGTTTTTTTCTGGTAAGAAGAGTCACTATTGTGCTCCCATTGTTTTAAACAGGGCAAATAGCACTGGCGTCTGTTCCCAGCATGTACCGTGTATTGGACTGAAGAGGATCTACTGTTCTTGTCAGGTTCCTAAGCAGAATTGAACTAGATACGGCCATGTGTGTAGGAAGCACAGTTTTTGTTCTGAGCAAGCTCACTGTTCTTTCCCTATAGGAAACACAGTAGAGTAGAAGAGTGCTCTTTTCTCAAAAGCAGAGTGTGTTTCTTGTAAGGCGAGCTAGCGTTTGTTTCCCAGTCCTAAATGGAGTTGAGTCACATGCAGTTTTTTGTCCTACGAGCAAGAGTTGTTTCCTGGTAAGACGAGTCACTATTGTGCTCCAATGCCATACACAGTGCAAATAGCACTCGCGTCTGTTACCCGCAAGTACAGCGTATCGGACTGAAGACGAGCTACTGTTCTTGTCAGTTTCCTAAGCAGAGTTGAACGAGATATTTCCCGTGTGTGTAGGAAGCACAGTTCTCTTGTTCTGAGCAAGCTCACTGTTCTGGCCCTATAGGAAACACAGTAGAGTAGAAGAGTGCTCTTTTCTCTAAAGCAGAGTGTGTTTCTTGTAAGGCAAGCTAGCGTTTGTTTCCCAGTCATAAATGGAGTTGAGTCACAGGCAGTTTTTGTTCCTACGAGCAAGAGTTGTTTTCTGGTACGAAGAGTCAGTATTGCGCTCCAAATTCCATACACAGTGCAAATAGCACTCGCGTCTGTTCCCAGCAAGTACAGTGTATTGGACTGAATAGGAGCTACTGTTCTTGTCAGTTTCCTAAGCAGAGTTGAACTAGATATGGTCCATGTGTGTAGGAAGCACAGTTCTTTTGTTCTGAGCAAGCTCACTGTTTGGACCCCATAGGAAACACAGTAGAATAGAAGAGTGCTCTGTTGCTGTAGAGTTTCTCTCCAGCTCCCACCACCAAGTCCCGCCAGTCTCAGAGCCCACTTATAAAATAAACACACAGACTCTTACATTATTTAAACTGCTTGGCCATTAGCTCAGGCCTGTTATTATCTAGCTCTTACTCTTATATTTAGCCCATTTCTATTAATCTTTACTTTGCCACATGGCTCATGGCTTACTGGTACCTTACATCTTCCTTGTCCTGATGGCGGCTGGCAGTGTCTCTCTCTCAGCCTTCCACTTCCCCGCTTTATTCTCCTCCTTGCCCCGCCTACACTTCCTGCCTAGCCAACGGCCAATCAGTGTTTTATTGATTAATTAGCAACACATTTGCCATACATCCCACAGCACTTCCCCCCTTTTTTTTTTTTCAAAAAGGAAGGTTTTAACCTTAACAAAGTAAAATTACATATAATTTGGGAATTTGGGCGTAGCTTCTCTTACTACTTCCTGCTGGAAGGGGGCGCTGTATCTTGTGGGGAAACAAAAAAAATTTAGAATTATGGAATAGTCCATGAGGCTGTATCGTCTGAGCCAGATGCCTTTAAACCATTATGGATGTTGGATCATCTGGGCCATGGTGTCATAGGAGACCTTCAGGGGGTCTTGGCTGGTCAAACCTGATGTATCTTAATCTTGAACAAATCCATAGCCTCTGGCTTTCTGTGGAAACAAAAGAGACTCTTTTCCAAAGCAACATATCCTTACATCCAAATTTTGAAGTCAAGGTATCTTTAAAATATACATTTTGGCATAACTCTACAGCTTTTACAATCAAATGTTTTTCTGCAGTTAAAAGTCCCAACGACAACACAATCCAGATTCTCTGTGTAATATCCATTTTTACGTGGCTTATTTTTTACACTACCTTTACTGTCTCTTTAATGACTTTATTTTTTAAAACTATGTATTTGTTTCTATAACTCTATATATCACCTTTTTTGTCTCTTTCAAGCCTACATATCTTTTACACACATTGTAAACTATTACATCTGAATCTGTCTTATTGTGAATCTATTGCTTTAAACTGCAGCAGCTGTGGCTGCTGGCTCCGCCCACCTCAGATTCCCAACATGGCTACGTTTTCCGCCAGCTCTGGGAGCCATCAACTCTCAGAAATAGTGGGTCTCTGCTTCTATCAAAGCAGCGTGTAGCCCAGAAATCTCTTTTGTTTTGTTTTGTTTTGTTTTGTACTAGCAAAGGCTAAATCCACCACACAGCTTAATGTGCCACTTGCAGAGGCCTCATTCCCGCCATACTGCAGGTCAAGCATGCACGCCAGGAACCCGCCATAGTAGCTCAAACACGCAGGCTGCCACTAGCTTGAAAGAGACAACTAGGAGCTGTTTTTAGCTCCGTTTTAGAATCTTTTTTCTCAGTTTTTAGGTGGAAACTCTTGCCAACACATTGGACGCCATTTGTTGCTGGAGAATGTTTCTCCAGCTCCCACCACCAAGCCCCGCCAGTCTCAGAGCCCACTTATAAAATAAACACAAAGACTCTTACATTATTTAAACTGCTTGGCCATTAGCTAAGGCCTGTTATTGTCAAGCTCTTACTCTTATATTTAGCAGATTTCTATTAATTTTTACTTTGCCACATGGCTCATGGCTTACTGGTACCTTACATCTTCCTTGTCCTGATGGCGGCTGGCAGTGTCTCTCTCTCAGCCTTCCACTTCCCTGCTTTATTCTCCTCCTTGCCCCGCCTACACTTCCTGCCTAGCCAACGGCCAATCAGTGTTTTATTTATTAAATAGCAACACATTTGCCATACATCCCACAGCAGTGCTCTTTTCTCAAAAGTAGAGTGTATTTCTTGTAAGGCGAGCTAGCGTTTGTTTCCTAGTCCTAAATGGAGTTGAATCACATGCAGTTTCTGGTCCTACGAGCAAGAGTTGTTTTCTGGTAAGGAAAGTCACTATTGTGCTCCCATTGCCATACACATTACAAATAGCACTCGCGTGTGTTCCCAGGAAGTACAGTGTATTGGACTGAATAGGAGCTACTGTACTGTCAGTTCCCTAAGCAGAGTTGAACTAGATATGGTCCGTGTGTAGGAAGCACAGTTCTTTTGTTCTGAGCAAGCTCACTGTTTGGACCCCATAGGAAACACAGTAGAGTAGAAGAGTGCTCTTTTCTCAAAAGCAGAGTGTGTTTCATGTAAGGCGAGCTAGCATTTGTTTCCCAGTCCTAAATGGAGTTGAATCACATGCAGTTTCTGGTCCTATGAGCAAGAGTTGTTTTCTGGTAAGGAAAGTCACTATTGCGCTCCCATTGCCATACATAGTGCAAATAGCACTCGGTCCATTCCCAGAAAGTACAGTGTATCGGACTGAAGAGGAGCTACTGTTCTTGTCAGTTTCCTAAGCAGAGCTGAACTAGATATAGCCCGTGTGAAGGAAGCACAGTTCTTTTGTTCTGAGCAAGCTCACTCTTTGGACCCCATAGGAAACACAGTAGAGTAGAAGAGTGTTCTTTTCTCTAAAGCAGAGTGTTTTTCTTCTAAGGTGAGCTCGCGTTTGTTTCCCAGTCCTAAATGGAGTTGAATCACATGCAGTTTCTGGTCCTACGAGCAAGAGTTGTTTTCTGGCAAGAAGAGTCACTATTGTGCTCCAATTGTCATACACAGGGCAAATAGCACTGGCGTCGGTTCCCAGCATGTACAGTGTATTGGACTGAAGAGGATCTACTGTTCTTGTCAGGTTCCTAAGCAGAGTTGAACTAGATATGGCCGTGTGTGCAGGAAGCACAGTTCTTTTGTTCTCAGCAAGCTCACTGTTCTGGCCCTATTGGAAACACAGTAGAGTAGAAGAGTGCTCTTTTCTCTAAAGCAGAGAGTGTTTCTTGTAAGTCGAGCTAGCGTTTGTTTTCCAGTCCTAAATGGAGTTGAGTCACATGCAGTTTCTGGTCCTACGAGCAAGAGTTGTTTTATGGTAAGAAGAGTCACTATTGCGCTCCTATTGCCATACACACTGCGAATAGCACTCGCGTCTGTTCCCAGCAAGTACAGTGTATTGGACTGAATAGGAGCTACTGTTCTTGTCAGTTTCCAAAGCATAGTTGAATTAGATATGATCCGTGTGTGTAGGAAGCACAGTTCTTTTGTTCTCAGCAAGCTCACTGTTCTAGCCATATAGAAAACACAGTAGAGTAGAACAGTGCTCTTTTCTCAAAGGCAGAGTGTGTTTTTTGTAAGGCGAGCTAACGGTTGTTTCCCAGTCCTAAATGGAGTTAAATCACATGCAGTTACTGGTCCTACGAGCAAGAGTTGTTTTATGGTAAGGAAGTCACTATTGTGCTCCCATTACCATACACAGTGCAAATAGCACTCGTGTCTGTTCCCAGCAAGTACAGTGTATCGGACTGAAGAGGAACTATTGTTCTTGTCAGTTTCCTAAGCAGAGTTGAACGAGATATGGCCCGTGTGTGTAGGATGCTCAGTTCTTTTGTTTTGCGCAAGCTCACTGTTTTGACCACATCGGAAACACAGTAGAGTAGAAGAGTGCTCTTTTCTCAAAAGCAGAGTGTGTTTCTTGTAAGGCGAGCTAGCATTTGTTTCCCAGTCCTAAATGGAGTTGAATCACATGCAGTTTCTGGTCCTAAGAGCAAGAGTTGTTTTCTGGTAAGGAAAGACACTATTGCGCTCCCATTGCCATACACAGTGAAAATAGCACACCCGTCTGTTCCCAGCAATTACAGTGTATCGGACTGAAAAGGAGCTATTGTTCTTGTCAATTTCCTAAGCAGAGTTGAACTAGATGTGGTCCGTGTGTAGGAAGCACAGTTTTCTATTCTGAGCAAGCTCACTGTTTGGACCCCATAGGAAACACAGTAGAGTAGAAGAGTGCTCTTTTCTCAAAAGCAGAGTGTGTTTCTGGTAAGGTGAGCTAGCGTTGGTTTCCCAGTCCTAAATGGAGCTGAATTACATGCAGTTTCTGGTCCTATGAGCAAGAGTTTTTTCTGGTAAGAAGAGTCACTCTTGCGCTCCCATTGCCATACACAGTGCAAATAGCACTGGCGTCTGTTCCCAGCAAGTACAGTGTATTGGACTGAAGAGAAGCTACCGTTCTTGTCAGTTTCCTAAGCAGAGTTGAACTAGATATGGCCCGTGTGTGTAGGAAGCACAGTTTTCTGTTCTTAGCAAGCTCACTGTTTGGACCCCTTAGGAAACACAGTAGAGTAGAAGAGTGCTCTTTTCTCAAAAGCAGAGTGTGTTTCTTGTAAGGCGAGCTAGCGTTTGTTTTCTAGTCCTAAATGGAGTTGAATCACATGCAGTTTCTGGTCCTACGAGCAAGAGTTGTTTTCTGGTAAGAAGAGTCACTATTGCGCTGCCATTGCCATACACAAGACAAATAGCACTGGCGTCTGTTCCCAGCAAGTACAGTGTATTGGACTGAAGAGGATCTACTGTTCTTGTCAGGTTTATAAGCAGAATTGAACTAGATATGGCCGTGTGTGTAGGAAGCACAGTTTTTTTGTTCTGAGCAAGCTTACTGTTCGGACCCCATAGGAAACACAATAGAGTAGAAGAGTGCTCTTTTCTCAAAAGCAGAGTGTGTTTCTTGTAAGTCGAGCTAGCGTTTGTTTCCCAGTCCTCAATGGAGTTGAGTCACATGCAGTTTTTTGTCCTACGAGCAAGAGTTGTTTTCTTGTAAGACGAGTCACTATTGTGCTCCAATGCCATACACAGTGCAAATAGCACTCGCGTCTGTTCCCCGCAAGTACAGTGTATCGGACTGAAGAGGAGCTACTGTTCTTGTTTGTTTCCTAAGCAGAGTTGAACTAGATATGGCTCATGTGTGTAGGAAGCATAGTTCTTTTGTTCTGTGCAAGCTCACTGTTCGGACCCCATAGGAAGCACAGTAGAATAGAAGAGTGCTCTTTTCTCAAAAGCAGAGTGTGTTTCTTGTAAGGCGAGCTAGCGTTTGTTTCCCAGTCCTAAATGGAGTTGAATCACATGCAGTTTCTGGTCCTACGAGCAAGAGTTGTTTTCTGGTAAGGAAAGTCACTATTGTGCTCCCATTGCCGTACACAGTGCAAATAGCACTCTCATCTGTTCCCAGCAAGTACAGTGTATCGGACTGAAGAGTAGCTGCTGTTGTTGTCAGTTTCCTAAGCAGAGTTAAACGAGATATGGCCCGTGTGTGTAGGAAGCTCAGTTCTTTTGTTTTGAACAAGCTCACTGTCTTGACCACATAGGAAACACAGTAGAGTAGAAGAGTGCTCTTTTCTCATAAGCAGGGTGTGTTTCTTGTAAGGCGAGCTAGTGTTTGTTTCCCAGTCCTAAATGGAGTTGAATCACATGCAGTTTCTGGTCCTACGAGCAAGAGTTGTTTTCTGGTAATGAAAGTCACTATTGCGCTCCCATTGCCATACACAGTGCAAATAGCACTCGCGTCTGTTCCCAGCAATTACAGTGTATTGGACTGAAGAGGAGCTACTGTTCTTGTCCGTTTCCTAAGCAGAGTTGAACTAGATATGGTCCGTGTGTAGGAAGCAAAGTTTTCTGTTCTGAGCAAGCTCACTCTTTGGACCCCATAGGAAACACAGAAGAGTAGAAGAGTGCTCTTTTCTCAAATGCAGAATGTGTTTCTTGTAAGGCGAGCTAGTGTTTGTTTCCCAGTCCTAAATGGAGTTGAATCACATGCAGTTTTGGGTCCTACGAGCAAGAGTTGTTTTCCGGTAAGAAGAGTCACTATTGCACTACCATTGCCATACAAAAGACAATTAGCACTGGCGTCTGTTCCCAGCAAGTACAGTATATTGGACTTAAGAGGATCTACTGTTCTTGTCAGGTTTATAAGCAGAATTGAACTAGATATGGCCGTGTGTGTAGGAAGCACAGTTTTTTTGTTCTGAGCAAGCTCACTGTTCGGACCCCATAGGAAACACAGTAGAGTAGAGGAGTGCTCTTTTCTCTAAAGCAGATTGTGTTGCTTGTAAGGAGAGCTAGCATTTGTTTTCCAGTCCTAAATGAAGTTGAATCACATGCAGTTTCTGGTCCTACGAGCAAGAGTTGTTTTATGGTAAGAATAGTCACTATTGCGCTGCCATTGCCATACACAGGACAAATAGCACTGGCGTCTGTTCCCACCAAGTACAGTGTATTGGACTGAAGAGGATCTACTGTTCTTGTCAGGTTCCTAATCAGAATTGAACTAGATATGGCCGTGTGTGTAGGAAGCACAGTTCTTTTGTTCTGAGCAAGCTCACTGTTCTGGCCCTACAGGAAACACTGTAGAGTAGAAGAGTGCTCTTTTCTCAAAAGCAGAGGGTGTTTCTTGGAAGGCGGGCTAGCATTTGTTTCCCAGTCCTAAATGGAGTTGAATCCCATGCAGTTTTTGGTCCTACGAGCAAGAGTTGTGTTCTGGTAAGAAGAGTCACTATTGTGCTGCCATTGCCGTACACAGGATAAATAGCACTGTTGTCTGTTCCCAGCAAGTACACTGTATTGTACTGAAGAGGATCTACTCTTCATGTCAGGTTCCTAAGCAGAATTGAACTACATATGGCCGTGTTTGTAGGAAGCACAGTTCTTTTGTTCTGAGCAAGCTCACTGTTCTGGCCCTATAGAAAACACAGTAGAGTAGAAGAGTGCTCTTTTCTCAAAAGCAGAGTGTGTTTCTTGTAAGGCGAGCTAGTGTTTTTTTTCCCAGTCCTAAATGGAGTTGAATCTCATGCAGTTTCTGGTCCTACGAGCAAGAGTTGTTTTCTGGTAAGAAAAGTCACTATTGCGCTCCCATTGCCATACACAGTGCAAATTGCACTCGCGTGTGTTCCCAGCTAGTACAGGGTATCGTACTGAAGAGGAGTTACTGTTTTTGTCAGTTTCCTAAGCAGAGTTGAACTAGATATGGCCCCTGTGTGTAGGAAGCACAGTTTTTTTTTCTGAGCAAGATCACTGTTCTGGTCCTATAGGAAACACTTTAGAGAATAAGAGGGCTCTTTTCTCAAAAGCAGAGTGTGTTTCTTGTAATGCGAGCTAGCATTTGTTTCCCAGTCCAAAATGGAGTTGAATCTCATGCAGTTTCTGGTCCTACAAGCAAGAGTTGTTTTCTGTTAAGAAGAGTCACTATTGTGCTCCCATTGCCATACACAGTGCAAATAGCACTCGCGTCTGTTCCCAGCAAGTACAGTGTATCGGACTGAAGAGTAGCTACTGTTGTTGTCAGTTTCCTAAACAGAGTTGAACGAGATATGGCCCGTGTGTGTAGGAAGCTCAGTTATTTTGTTCTGAGCAAGCTCACTGTTTTGACCACATAGGAAACACAGTAGAGTAGAAGAGTGCTCTTTTCTCAAAAGCCGGGTGTGTTTCTTGTAAGGCGAGCTAGTGTTTGTTTCCCAGTCCTAAATGGAGTTGAATCACATGTAGTTTCTGGTCCTACGAGCAAGAGTTGTTTTCTGGTAAGGAAAGTCACTATTGCGCTCCCATTGCCATACACAGTGCAAATAGCACTCGCGTCTGTTCCCAGCAATTACAGTGTATCGGACTGAAGAGGAGCTACTGTTCTTTTCAGTTTCATAAGCAGAGTTGAACTAGATATTGTCCCTGTGTAGGAAGCACAGTTTTCTGTTCTGAGCAAGCTCACTGTTTGGACCCCATAGGAAACACAGTAGAGTAGATGAGTGCTCTTTTCTCAAAAACAGAGTGTATTTCTTGTAAGGCGAGCTAGCATTTGTTTCCCAGTCCTAAATGGAGTTGAATCTCATGCAGTTTCTGGTCCTACGAGCAAGAGTTGTTTTCTGGTAAGAAGAGTCACTATTGTGCTCCCATTGCCATGCACAGAGCAAATAGCACTCGTGTCTGTTCCCAGCAAGTACAGTGTATCAGACTGAAGAGTAGCTACTGTTGTTGTCAGTTTCCTAAGCAGAGTTGAACGAGATATGGCCCGTGTGTGTAGGAAGCTCAGTTCTTTTGTTCTGAGCAAGCTCACTGTTTTGACCACATAGGAAACACAGTAGAGTAGAAGAGTGCTCTTTTCTCAAAAGCAGGGTGTGTTTCTTGTAAGGAGAGCTAGTGTTTGTTTCCCAGTCTTAAATGGAGTTGAATCACATGCAGTTTCTGGTCCTACGAGCAAGAGTTGTTTTCTGGTAAGGAAAGTCACTATTGCGCTCCCAATGCCATACACAGTGCAAATAGCACTCGCGTCTGTTCCCAGCAATTACAGTGTATCGGACTGAAGAGGAGCTACTGTTCTTGTCGGTTTCCTAAGCAGAGTTGAACTAGATATGGTCCGTGTGTAGGAAGCAAAGTTTTCTCTTCTGAGCAAGCTCACTGTTTGGACCATATAGGAAACACAGTAGAGTAGAAGAGTGCTCTTTTCTCAAATGCAGAATGTGTTTCTTGTAAGGCGAGCTAGCATTTGTTTCCCAGTCCTAAATGGAGTTGAATCACATGCAGTTTCTGGTCCTACAAGCAATAGTTGTTTTATGGTAAGAATAGTCACTATTGCGCTGCCATTGCCATACACAGGACAAATAGCACTGGTGTCTGTTCCCAGCAAGTACAGTGTATTGGACTGAAGGGGATCTACTGTTCTTGTCAGGTTCCTAAACAGAATTGAACTAGATATGGCCGTGTCTGTAGGAGGCACAGTTCTTTTGTTCTGAGCAAGCTCACTGTTCTGGCCCTACAGGAAACACAGTAGAGTAGAAGAGTGCTCTTTTCTCAAAAGCAGAGTGTATTTCTTGTAAGGCGAGCTAGCGTTTGTTTCCCAGTCCTAAATGGAGTTGAGTCACATGCAGTTTCTGGTTCTAGGAACAAGAGTTGTTTTCTGGTAACAAGAGTCACTATTGTGCTCCCATTGT
This sequence comes from Peromyscus eremicus, assembly GCF_949786415.1. Lineage (NCBI taxonomy): Eukaryota > Metazoa > Chordata > Mammalia > Rodentia > Cricetidae > Peromyscus > Peromyscus eremicus. Next base: position 38,101 of record NW_026735932.1, read on the forward strand.
CATACACAGGGCAAATAGTACTGGCGTCTGTCCCCAGCATGTACAGTGTATTGGGCTGAAGAGGATCTACTGTTCTTGTCAGTTTCCTAAGCAGAATTGAATAGATATGGCCCCTGTGTGCAGGAAGCACAGTTCTTTTGTTCTGAGGTGCTCACTCATCTGGCCCTATAAGAAACACAGTATAGTAGAAGAATGCTCTTTTGTCAAAAGCACAGAGTTTTTCTTGTAAGGCGAGCTAGCATTTCTTTCCCAGTCCTAAATGGAGTTGAGACACATGCAGTTTTTGGTCCTACGAGCAAGAGTTGTTTTCTGGTAAGAAGAGTCACTATTGCACTCTCATAGCCATACACAGTGCAAATAGCACTTGCATCTGTTCCCAGCAAGTACAGTGTATTGGACTGAAGAGGATCTACTGTTCTTGTCAGTTTTTTAAGCAGAGTTGAACTAGATATGGCCCGTGTGTGTAGGTAGCACAGTTCTTTTGTTCTGAGCAAGCTCACTGTTCGGACCCCATAGGAAACTCAGTAGGGTAGAACAGTGCTCTTTTCTCAAAAGCAGAGTGTGTTTCATGTAAGGCGAGCTAGCATTTGTTTCCCAGTCCTAAATGGAGTTGAATCACATGCAGTTTCTGATCCTACGAGCAAGAGTTGTTTTCTCGTAAGAAGAGTCACTATTGCGCTCCCATTGTCATACACAGGGCAAATAGCACTCGCGTCTGTTCCCAGCAAGTACAGTGTATTGCACTGAAGAGGATCGACTATTCTTGTCAGTTTCCTAAGCAGAATTGAACTAGATATGACCGTGTGTGTAGGAAGCACAGTTCTTTTGTTCTGAGCAAGCTCACTGTTTTGGTCCTATAGGAAACACAGTTGAGTAGAAGAGTGCTCTTTTCTCAAAAGCAGAGTGTGTTTCTTGTAAGGCGAGCTCGCGTTTGTTTCCCAGTCCTAAATGGAGTTGCGTCACATGCAGTTTTTGGTCGTACAAGCAAGAGTTGTTTTCTGGTAAGGAAAGTCACATTGCGCTCCCATTGCCATACACAGTGCAAATAGCACTCGCGTCTGTTCCCCGCAAGTACAGTGTATTGGACTGAATAGGAGCTACTGTTCTTGTCAGTTTCCTAAGCAGAGTTGAACTAGATATGGTCCGTGTGTGTAGGAAGCACAGTTCTTTTGTTCTCAGCAAGCTCACTGTTCTTGCCCGATAGGAAACACTGTAGAGTAGAAGAGTGCTCTTTTCTCAAAAGCAGAGTGTGTTTCTTCTAAGGCGAGCTAGGGTTTGTGTCCCAGTCCTAAATGGAGTTGAATCACATGCAGTTTCTGGTCCTACGAGCAAGAGTTGTTTTATGGTAATAATAGTCACTATTGCGCTGCCATTGCCATACACAGGACAAATAGCACTGGCATCTCTTCCCAGCAAGTACAGTGTATTGCACTGAAGAGGATCTACTATTCTTATCAATTTCCTAAGCAGAATTGAACTAGATATGACCGTACGTGTAGGAAGCACAGTTCTTTTGTTCTGAGCAAGCTCACTGTTTTGGTCTTAATGGAAACACAGTTGAGTAGAAGAGTGCTCTTTTCTCAAAAGCAGAGTGTGTTTCTTGTAAGGCGAACTCGCGTTTGTTTCCCAGGCCTAAATGGAGTTGAGTCACATAAAGTTTTTTGTCCTACGAGCAAGAGTTGTTTTCTGGTAAGACGAGTCACTACTGTGCTCCAATTGCCATACACAGTGCAAATAACACACGCGTCTGTTCCCAGCAAGTACAGTGTATTGGACTGAAGAGGAGCTACTGTTCTTGTCAGTTTCCTAAGCAGAGTTGAACTAGATATGGTCGATGTGTGTAGGAAGCACAGTTCTTTTGTTCTGAGCAAGCTCACTCTTTGGACCCCATAGGAAACACAGTAGAGAAGAAGAGTGCTCTCTTCTCAAAAGCAGAGTGTGTTTCTTGCAAGGCGAGCTAGCATTTGTTTCCCAGTCTTAAATTGAGTTGAATCCCATGCAGTTTCTGGTCCTCGGAGTAAGATTTGTTTTCTGGTAAGAAGAGTCACTATTGTGCTCCCATTGTCATACACAGGGCATATAGCACTCGCGTCTGTTCCCAGCAAGTACAGTGTTTTGGACTGAAGAGGATCTACTATTCTTGTCAGTTTCCTAAGTAGAATTGAACTAGATATGACCGTGTGTTTAGGAAGCACAGTTCTTTTGTTCTGAGAAGGCTCACTGTTTTGGCCCTATAGGAAACACAGTAGAGTAGAAGAGTGCTCTTTTCTCAAAAGCAGAGTGTGTTTCTTGTAAGGTGAGCTCTCGTTTGTTTCCCAGTCCTAAATGGAGTTGAGTCACATGCAGTTTTTGCTCCTACGAGCAAGAGTTGTTTTCTGGTAAGAAGAGTCACTATTGTGCTCCAATTTCCATACACAGTGCAAATAGCACTCGCGTCTGTTCCCAGCAAGTACAGTGTATTGGACTGAATAGGAGCTACTGTTCTTGTCAGTTTCCTAAGCAGAGTTGAACTAGATATGGTCCGTGTGTGTAGGAAGCACAGTTCTTTTGTTCTCAGCAAGCTCACTGTTCTTGCCCGATAGGAAACACTGTAGAGTAGAAGAGTGCTCTTTTCTCAAAAGCAGAGTGTGTTTCTTGTAAGGCGAGCTAGCGTTTGTTTCCCAGTCCTAAATGGAGTTGAATCACATGCAGTTTCTGGTCCTACGAGCAAGAGTTGTTTTCTGGTAAGGAAGTAACTGTTGTGCTCCCATTGCCATACACAGTGCAAATAGCACTCGCGTGTGTTCACAGCAAGTACAGTGTATCGGACTGAAGAGGAGCTACTGTTCTTGGCAGTTTCCTAAGCAGAGTTGAACTAGATATTGTCCGTGTGTAGGAAGCACAGTTTTTTGTTCTGAGCAAGCTCACTCTTTGGACCCCATAGGAAACACAGTAAAGTAGAAGAGTGCTCTTTTCTCAAAAGCAGAGTGTGTTTCTTGTAAGGCGAGCTAGTGTTTGTTTTGCAGTCCTAAATGGAGTTGAATCACATGCAGTTTCTGGACCTACGAGCAAGAGTTGTTTTCTGGTAAGAAGAGTCACTATTGCGCTCCCATTGTCATACACAGAGCAAATAGTCCTGGCGTCTGTTCCTAGCATGTACAGTGAATTGGACTGAAGAGGAGCTACTGTTCTTGTCAGTTTCCTAAGAAGAGTTGAACTAGATATGGCCCGTGTGTGTAGGAAGCACAGTTCTTTTGTTCTGAGCAAGCTCACTGTTCGGACCCATAGGAAACACAGTAGAGTAGAAGAGTGCTATTTTCTCAAAAGCAGAGTGTGTTTCATGTAAGGCGAGCTAGCATTTGTTTCCAAGTCCTTAATGGAGTTGAATCACATGCAGTTTCTGGTCCTTCGAGCAAGAGTTGTTTTCTGGTAAGAAAAGTCACTATTGCGCTCCCATTGCCATACACAGTACAAATAGCACTCGCGTGTGTTCCCAGCTAGTACAGGGTATCGTACTGAAGAGGAGCTACTGTTTTTGTCAGTTTCCTAAGCAGAGTTGAACTAGATATGGCCCGTGTGTGTAGGAAGCACAGTTTTTTTTTTTCTGAGCAAGATCACTGTTCTGGCCCTATAGGAAACACTTTAGAGTATAAGAGGGCTCTTTTCTCAAAAGCAGAGTGTGTTTCTTGTAATGCGAGCTAGCATTTGTTTCCCAGTCATAAATGGAGTTGAATCTCATGCAGTTTCTGGTCCTACGAGCACGAGTTGGTTTCTGGTAAGAAGAGTCACTATTGTGCTCCCATTGCCATACACAGTGAAATAGCACTCGCGTCTGTTCCCAGCAAGTACAGTGTATCGGACTGAAGAATAGCTACTGTTGTTGTCAGTTTTCTAAACAGAGTTGAACGAGATATGGCCCGTGTGTGTAGGAAGCTCAGTTCCTTTGTTCTGAGCAAGCTCACTGTTTTGACCACATAGGAAACACAGTAGAGTAGAAGAGTGCTCTTTTCTCAAAAGCAGGGTGTGTTTCTTGTAAGGCGAGCTAGCGTTTGTTTCCCAGTCCTAAATGGAGTTGAATCACATGCAGTTTCTGGTCCTACGAGCAAGAGTTGTTTTCTGGTAAGGAAAGTCACTATTGCGCTCCCATTGCCATACACAGTGCAAATAGCACTCGCGTGTGTTCCCAGCAATTACACTGTATCGGACTGAAGAGGAGCTACTGTTCTTGTCAGTTTCATAAGCAGAGTTGAACTAGATATGGTCCGTGTGTAGGAAGCACAGTTTTCTGTTCTGAGCAAGCTCACTGTTCTGGCCCTATAGGAAACACAGTAGAGTAGAAGAGTGCTCTTTTCTCTAAGCAGAGTGAGTTTCTTGTAACGCCAGCTAGCGTTTGTTTCCCAGTCCTAAATGGAGTTAAATCACATGCAGTTTCCTGTCCTACGAGCAAGAGTTGTTTTCTGGTAAGAAGAGTCACTATTGTGCTCCAATTGTCATACACAGGGCAAATAGCACTGGCGTCTGTTTCCAGTATGTACAGTGTATTGGACTGAAGAGGATCTACTGTTCTTGTCAGGTTCCTAATCAGAGTTGAACTAGATATGGCTGTGTGTGTAGGAAGCACAGTTCTTTTGTTCTGAGCAAGCTCACTGTTCTGGCAGTATAGAAAACACAGTAGAGTAGAACAGTGCTCTTTTCTCAAAAGCAGAGTGTGTTTCTTGTAAGTCGACCAGCGTTTGTTTCCCAGTCCTAAATGGAGTGGATTCACATGCAGTTTCTGGTCCTACAAGCAAGAGTTGTTTTCTGGTAAGGAAGTCACTATTGTGCTCCCATTGCCATACACAGTGCAAATAGTACTCGCGTCTGTTCCCAGCAAGTACAGTGTATCGGACTGAAGAGGAGCTACTGTTCTTGTCAGTTTCCTAAGCAGAGTTGAACGAGATATGGCCCGTGTGTGTAGGAAGCACAGTTCTTTTGTTCTGAGCAAGCTCACTGTTTGGACCACATAGGAAACACAGTAGAGTAGAAGAGTGCTCTTTTCTCAAAACAGAGTGTGATTCATGTAAGGGGAGCTAACATTTGTTTCCCAGTCCTAAATGGAGTTGAATCACATGCAGTTTCTGGTCCTACAAGCAAGAGTTGTTTTCTGTTAAGGAAAGTCACTTTGCGCTCCCATTGCCATACACAGTGCAAATAGCACTCGCGTCTGTTCCCAGCAATTACAGTGTATCGGACTGAAGAGGAGCTCCTGCTCCTGTCAGTTTCCTAAGCAGAGTTGAACTAGGTATGGCCCGTGTGTAGGAAGCACAGTTCTTTTGTTCTGAGCAAGCTCACTGTTCTGGCCCTACAGGAAACACAGTAGAGTAGAAGAGTGCTCTTTTCTCTAAAGCAGAGTGTGTTTCTTGTAAGGCGAGCTAGCGTTTGTTTCCCAGTCCTAAATGGAGTTGAATCACATGCAGTTTATTGTCCTACGAGCAAGAGTTGTTTTCTGGTAAGAAGAGTCACTATTGCGCTGCCATTGCCATACACAGGACAAATAACACTGGCGTCTGTTGCCAGGAAGTACAGTGTATTGGACTGAAGAGGATCTACTGTTCTTGTCAGGTTTATAAGCAGAATTGAACTAGATATGGCCGTGTGTGTAGGAAGCACAGTTTTTTTGTTCTGAGCGAGTTCACTGTTCGGACCCCATAGGAAACACAGTGGAGTAGAAGAGTGCTCTTTTCTCTAAACAGATTGTGTTTCTTGTAAGGCGAGCTAGCAATTGTTTCCCAGTCCTAAATGGCGTTGAATCACATACAGTTTCTGGTCCTACGAGCAAGAGTTGTTTTCTGGTAAGGAAAATCACTATTGCGCTCCCATTGACATACACAGTGCAAATAGCACTCGAGTCTGTTCCCAGCAAATACAGTGTATTGGACTGAAGAGGAGCTACTGTTCTTGTCAGTTTCCAAAGCAAAGTTGAACTAGATATGGCCCGTGTGTGTACAAAGCACAGTTCTTTTGTTCTGAGCAAGCTCACTGTTCTGGCCCTATAGGAAACACAGTAGAGTAGAAGAGTGCTCTTTTCTCTAAAGCAGAGTGTGTTTCTTGTAAGGCGAGCTAGCGTTTGTTTCCCAGTCCTAAATGGAGTTGAATCACATGCAGTTTCTGGTGCTACGAGCAAGAGTTTTTTATGGTAATCATAGTCACTATTGCGCTGCGATTGCCATACACAGGACAAATAGCACTGCCGTCTGTTCCCAGCAAGCACAGTGTATTGGACTGAAGAGGATCTACTGTTCTTGTCAGGTTCCTAATCAGAATTGAACTAGATATGGCCTTGTGTGTTGGAAGCACAGTTCTTTTGTTCTGAGCAAGCTCACTGTTCTTGCCCTACAGAAAACACTTTAGAGTAGAAGAGGGCTCTTTTCTCAAAAGCAGAGTGTGTTTCTTGTAAGGCGAGCTAGTGTTTGTTTCCCAGTCCTAAATGGAGTTGAATCCCATGCAGTTTCTGGTCCTAGGAGCAAGAGTTGTTTCTGGTAAGAAGAGTCACTTTTGCGCTGTTATTGCCATACACAGGACAAATAGCACTGGCGTCTGTTCCCAGGAAGTAGAGTGTATTGGACTGAAGAGGATCTACTGTTCTTGTCAGTTTTATAAGCAGAATTGAACTAGATATGGCCGTGTGTGTAGGAAGCACAGTTTTTTTGTTCTGAGCAAGCTCACTGTTTGGACCCCATAGGAAACACAGTAGAGTAGAAGAGTGCTCTTTTCTCTAAAGCAGATTGTATTTCTTGTAAGGCAAGCTAGCATTTGTTTCCCAGTCCTAAATGGAGTTGAATCACATACAGTTTCTGGTCCTATGAGCAAGAGTTGTTTTCTGGTAAGGAAAGTCACTATTGTGCTCCCATTGACATACACAGTGCAAATAGCTCTCGCGTCTGTTCCCAGCATGTACAGTGTATTGGACTGAAGAGGAGGTACTGTTCTTGTCAGTTTCCTAAGCAGAGTTGAACTAGATATGGCTCTTGTGTGTAGGAAGCAAAGTTCTTTGTTCTGAGCAAGCTCACTGTTTGGACACCATAGGAAACACAGTAGAGTAGAAGAGTGCTCTTTTCTCAAAAGCAGAGTGTGTTTCTTGTAAGGCGAGCTAGCGTTTGTTTCCCAGTCCTAAATGGAGTTGAATCACATGCAGTTTCTGGTCCTACAAGCAAGAGTTGTTTTCTGGTAAGAAGAGTCACTATTGAGCTGCCATTGCCATACACAGGACAAATAACACTGGCGTCTTTTCCCAGCAAGTACAGTGTATTGGATGGAAGAGGATCTACTGTTCTTGTCAGGTTCCTAATCAGACAGTTTCTGGTCCTATGAGCAAGAGTTGTTTTCTGGTAAGGAAAGTCTCTATTGCGCTCCTATTGCCATACACAGTGCAAATAGCACTCGTTTCTGATCCCAGGAAGTACAGCATATCGGACTGAAGAGGAGCTACTGTTCTTGTCAGTTTCCTAAGCAGAGTTGAACTAGATATGGCCCGTGTGTAGGAAGCACAGTTCTTTTGTTCTGAGCAAGCTCACTGTTCTGTCCGTATAGGAAACACAGTAGAGTAGAAGAGTGCTCTTTTCAATAAAGCAGAGTGTGTTTCTTGTAAGGCGAGCTAGCAATTGTTTCCCAGTCCTAAATGGCGTTGAATCACATGCACTTTCTGGTCCTACGAGCAAGAGTTGTTTTATGGAAAGAAGAGTCACTATTGCACTGCCATTGCCATACACAGGACAAATAGCACTGTTGTCTGTTCCCAGCAGTACATTGTATTGGACTGAAGAGGATCTACTGTTCTTGTCAGGTTCCTAATCAGAATTGAACTAGATATGGCCGTGTGTGTAGGAAGCACAGTTCTTTTGTTCTGAGCAAGCTCACTGTTCTGGCCCTATAGGAAACACAGTAGAGTAGAAGAGTGCTCTTTTCTCAAAGCAGAGTGTATTTCTTGTAAGGCGAGCTAGCGTTTGTTTCCCAGTTCTATATGGAGTTGAATCACATGCAGTTTCTGGTCCTACGAGCAAGAGTTGTTTTTTGGTAAGGAAAGTCACTATTGCGCTCCCATTTCCATAAACAGTGCAAATAGCACTCACGTCTGTTCCCAGCAAATACAGTGGATCGGACTGAAGAGGAGCTACTGTTCTTGTCAGTTTCCTAAGCAGAGTTGAACTAGAGATGGTCGGTGTGTGTAGGAAGCACAGTTCTTTTGTTCTGAGCAAGCTCACTGATTGGACCCCATAGGAAACTCAGTAGAGTAGAAGAGTGTTCTTTTCTCAAAAGCAGAGTGTGTTTCTTGTAAGGCGAGCTAGTGTTTGTTTCCCAGTTTTAAATGGAGTTGAATCACATGCAGTTTCTGGTCCTATGAGCAAGAGTTGTTTTCTGGTAAGTAGAGTCAATATTGCACTGCCATTGCCCTACACAGGACAAATAGCACTGGCGTCTGTTCCCAGCAAGTACAGTGTATTGGACTGAAGAGGAGCTACTGTTCTTGTCAGTTTCCTAAGCAGAGCTGAACTAGATATGGTCCGTGTGTGTAGGAAGCACAGTTCTTTTGTTCTGAGCAAGCTCACTCTTTGGACCCCATAGGAAACACAGTAGAGTAGAAGAGTGCTCTTTTCTCGAAAGCAGAGTGTGTTTCTTGTAAGGCGAGCTAGCGTTTGTTTCCCAGTCCTAAATGGAGTTGAATCACATGCAGTTTCTGGTCCTACGAGCAAGAGGTGTTTTATGGTAAGAAGAGTCACTATTGCGCTGCCATTGCAATACACTGGACAAATAGCACTGTTGTCTGTTCTCAGCAGTACAGTGTATTGGACTGAAGAGGATCTATTGTTCTTGTCAGGTTCCTAAGCAGAATTGAACTAGGTGTGACGGTGTGTGTAGGAATCACGTTTTTTTTTGTTCTGAGCAAGCTCACTCTTCGGACCTCATAGGAAACACAGTAGAGTAGAAGAGTGCTCTTTTCTCTAAAGCACAGTGTGTTTCTTGTAAGGCGAGCTAGCGTTTGTTTCCTAGCCCTAATTGGATTTCAATCACAGGCAGTTTCCGGTCCTATGAGCAAGAGTTGTTTTCTGGTAAGGAAAGTTACTATTGTGCTCCCATTGCCATACACAGTGCAAATAGCACTCGCGTCTGTTCCCAGCAAGTACAGTGTATTGGACTAAATAGCAGCTACTGTTCTTGTCAGTTTCCTAAGCAGAGTTGAACTAGATATGGTCGGTGTGTGTAGGAAGCACAGTTTTTTTGTTCTGAGCAAGCTAACTGTTTGGACCCCATAGGAAACACAGTAGAGTAGAAGAGTGCTCTTTTCTCAAAAGCAGAGTGTGTTTCTTGTAAGGCGAGCTAGCGTTTGTTTCCCAGTCCTAAATGGAGTTGTATCCCATGCAGTTTCTGGTCCTATTGTCAAGAGTTGTTTTATGGTAAGAATAGTAAATATTGCGCTGCCATTGCCATACACAGGAAAAATAGCACTGGAGTCTGTTCCCAGCAAGTACAGTGTATTGGACTGAAGAGGAGCTACTGTTCTTGTCAGGTTCCTAAGCAGAATTGAACTAGATATGGCCGTGTGTGTAGGAAGCACAGTTCTTTTGGTTTGAGCAAGTTCACTGTTCGGACATCTTAGGAAACACAATAGAGTAGAAGAGTGCTTTTTTCTCTAAATCAGAGTGTGTTTCTTGTAAGGCGAGCTAGCATTTGTTTCCCAGTCCTAAATGGAGTTGCATCACATGCAGTTTCTGGTCCTACGAGCAAGAGTTGTTTTCTGCTAAGAAGAGTCACTATTGTGTTCCCATTGTCATACACAGGGCAAAGAGCACTCACGTCTGTTCCCAGCATGCACAGTGTATTGGACTGAAGAGGATCTACTGTTCTTGTCAGTTTCCTAAGCAGAGTTGAACTAGATATGGCCCTTGTGTGTAGGAAGCACAGTTCTTTTGTTCTGAGCAAGCTCACTGTTCTGGCCCTATAGGAAACATAGTATATTAGAAGAGTGCTCTTTTCTCAAAAGCAGAGTGTGTTTCTTGTAAGGCGAGCTAGCGTTTGTTTCCCAGTCCAATATGGAGTTGAATCACATGCAGTTTCTGGTCCTACAAACAAGAGTTGTTTTCTGGTAAGAAGAGTCACTATTGCGCTGCCATTGCCATACACAGGACAAATAGCACTGGCGTCTTTTCCCAGCAAGTACAGTGTATTGGACGGAAGAGGATCTACTGTTCTTGTCAGGTTCCTAAGCAGATTTGAACTAGATATGGCCGTGTGTGTAGGAAGCACAGGTTTTTTGTTCTGAGCAAGCTCACTGTTCGGACGCCATAGGAAACACAGTAGAGTAGAAGAGTGCTCTATTCTCTAAAGCAGAGTGTGTTTCTTGTAAGGCGAGCTCGCGTTTGTTTCCCAGTCCTAAATGGAGTTGAGTCACAGGCAGTTTTTGGTCCTTCGAGCAAGAGTTGTTTTCTGGTAAGAAGAGTCACTATTGCGCTCCAAATGCCATACACAGTGCAAATAGCTCTCGCATCTGTTCCCAGCAAGTATAGTGTATTGGACTGAATAGGAGCTACTGTTCTTGTCAGTTTCCTAAGCAGAGTTGAGCTAGATATTTCCCGTGTAGGAAGCACAGTTCTTTTGTTCTGAGCAAGCTCACTGTTTGGACCCTACAGGAAACACAGTAGAGTAGCAGAGTGCTCTTTTCTCTAAAGCAGAGTGTGTTTCTTGTAAGGCGAGCTAGCATTTGTTTCCCAGTCCTAAATGGAGTTCAATCACAGGCAGTTTCCGGTCCTATGAGCAAGACTTGTTTTCTGGTAAGGAAAGTTACTATTGTGCTCCCATTGCCGTACACAGTGCAAATAGCACCTGCGTCTGTTCCCAGCAAGTGCAGTGTATTGGACTGAATAGGACCTACTGTTCTTGTCAGTTTCCTAAGCAGAGTTGAACTAGATATGGTCGGTGTGTGTAGGAATCACAGTTCTTTTGTTCTGAGCAAGCTCACTGTTTGGACCCCATAGGAAACACAGTAGAGTAGAAGAGTGCTCTTTTCTCAAAAGCAGAGTGTGTTACTTGTAAGGAGAGCTAGCGTTTGTTTCCCAGTCCTAAATGGAATTGAGTCACATGCAGTTTATGGTCCTATGAGCAAGAGTTGTTTTCTGGTAAGAATAGTCAATATTGTGCTGCCATTGCCATACACAGGACAAATAGCACTGGAGTCTGTTCTCAGCAAGTACAGTGTATTGGACTGAAGAGGATCTACTGTTCTTGTCAGGTTCCTAAGCAGAATTTAACTAGATATGGCCGTGTGTGTAGGAAGCACATTTCTTTTGGTTTGAGCAAGTTCACTGTTCGGACCTCTTAGAAAACACAATAGAGTAGAAGAGTGCTTTTTTCTCTAAATCAGAGTGTGTTTCTTGTAAGGCGAGCTAGTGTTTGTTTCCCAGTCCTAAATGGAGTTGCCTCACATGCAGTTTCTTTTCCTACGAGCAAGAGTTGTTTTCTGTTAAGAAGAGCCACTATTGTACTCCCATTGTCATACACAGGGCAAATATCACTTGCGTCTGTTCCCAGCAAGAACAGTGTATCGGACTGAATAGGAGCTACTGTTCTTTTCAGTTTCCTAAGCAGACTTGATCTAGATATGGCCGTGTGTGTAGGAAGCACAGTTTTTTTGTTCTGAGCAAGCTCACTGTTCGGAACACATAGGAAACACAGTAGAGTAGAAGAGTGCTCTTTTCTCAATAGCAGAGTGTGTTTTTGGAAGTCGAGCTAGCGTTTGTTTCCCAGTCCTAAATGGAGTTGAGTCACATGCAGTTTTTTGTCCTACGAGCAAGAGTTGTTTTCTGGTAAGACGAGTCACTATTGTGCTCCAATTGCCATACACAGTGCAAATAGCACTCGCGTCTGTTCCGAGCAAGTACAGTGTATTGGACTGAAGAGGAGCTACTGTTCTTGTCAGTTTCCTAAGCAGAGTTGAAATAGATATGGCCCGAATGTAGGAAGCACAGTTCTTTTCTTCTGAGCAAGCTCACTGTTCTGGCCCTATAGGAAACACAGTAGAGTAGAAGAGTGCTCTTTTCTCTAAAGCAGAGTGTGTTTCTTGTAAGGCGAGCTAGCGTTTGTTTCCCAGTCCTAAATGGAGTGTAATCACATGCAGTTTCTGGTCCTACGAGCAAGAGTTTTTTTATGGTAAGAAGAGTCACTATTGCGCTGCCATTGCCATACGCAGGACTAATAGCACTGTTGTCTGTTCCCAGCAGTATAGTGTATTGGACTGAAGAGGATCTACTGTTCTTGTCAGGTTCCTAAGCAGAATTGAACTAGATATGGCCGTGTGTGTAGGAAGCACAGTTCTTTTGTTCTGAGCAAGTTCACTGTTCGGACCTCTTAGGAAACACAATAGAGAAGAGGAGTGCTTTTTTCTCTAAATCAGAGTGTGTTTCTTGTAAGGCGAGTTAGTGTTTGTTTCCCAGTCCTAAGTGGCGTTGAATCACATGCAGTTTCTGGTCCTACGAGCAAGAGTTGTTTTCTGGTAAGAAGAGTCACTCTTGTGCTCCCATTGTCATACACAGGGCAAATAGCACACGCGTCTGTTCCCAGCATGTACAGTGTATTGGACTGAAGAGGATCTACAGTTCTTGTCAGGTTCCTAAGCAGAATTGAACTAGATTTGGCCGTGTGTGTAAGAAGCACAGGTCTTTTTTTCTGAGCAAGCTCACTGGTCTGGCCCTATAGGAAACACAGTAGAGTAGAAGAGTGCTCTTTTCTCAAAAGCAGATTGTGTTTCTTGTAAGGGGAGCTAGCGTTTGTTTCCCAGTCCTATATGGAGTTGAATCACATGCAGTTTCTGGTCCTACGAGCAAGAGTTGTTTTTTGGTAAGGAAAGTCACTATTGCGCTCCCATTGCCATACACAGTGCAAATAGCCCTCCCGTCTGTTCCCAGCAAGTACAGTGTATCAGACTGAAGAGGAGCTACTGTTCTTGTCAGTTTCCTAAGCAGAGTTGAACTAGATATGGCCCGTGTGTGTAGGAAGCACAGTTCTTATGTTCTGAGCAAGCTCACTGTTCTGGCCCTATAGGAAACACAGTAGAGTAGAAGAGTGCACTTTTCTTAAAAGCAGAGTGTGTTTCTTGTAAGGCGAGCTCGTGTTTGTTTCCCAGTCCTAAATGGAGTTGAGTCACATGCAGGTTTTGGTCCTACCAGCAAGAGTTGTTTTCTGGTAAGAAGAGTCACTGTTGCGCTCCAAATGTCATATACAGCGCAAATAGCACTCGCGTCTGTTCCCAGCAAGTACAGTGTATCGGACTGAATAGGAGCTACTGTTCTTGTCAGGTTCCTAAGCAGACTTGAACTAGATATGGCCGTGTGTGTAGGAAGCACAGTTTTTTTGTTCTGAGCAAGCTCACTGTTCAGAACACATAGGAAACACAGTAGAGTAGAAGAGTGCTCTTTTCTCAAAAGCAGAGTGTGTTTCATGTAAGGCGAGCTAGCATTTATTTCCCAGTCCTAAATGGAGTTGAATCACATGCAGTTTCTGGTCCTATGAGCAAGAGTTGTTTTCTGGTAAGGAAAGTCATTATTGCGCTCCCATTGCCATACACAGTGCAAATAGCCCTCCCGTCTGTTCCCAGCAAGTACAGTGTATCGGACTGAAGAGGATCTACTGTTCTTGTCAGGTTCCTAAGCAGACTTGATCTAGATGTGGCCGTGTTTGTAGGAAGCAGAGTTCCTTTGTTCTGAGCAAGCTCACTGTTCTGGCCCTATAGGAAACACAGTAGAGTAGAAGAGTGCTCTTTTCTCAAAAGCAGAGTGTATTTCTTGTAAGGCGAGCTAGCGTTTCTTTCCTAGTCCTAAATGGAGTTGAATCACATGCAGTTTCAGGTCCTACGAACAAGAGGTCTTTTCTGGTAAAAAAAGTCACATTGCGCTCCCATTGCCATACACAGTGCAAATAGCACTGGAGTCTGTTCCCAGCAAGAACAGTGTATTGGACTGGATAGGTGCTACTGTTCTTGTCAGTTTCCTAAGCAGAGTTGAACTAGATATGATCCGTGTTTGTAGGAAGCACAGTTCTTTTGTTCTTTGCAAGCTCACTTTTTGGACCCCATTGGAAACACAGTAGAGCAGAAGAGTGCTCTTTTCTCTAAAGCAGAGTGTGTTACTTGTGAGGCAAGCTAGCGTTTGTTTCGCAGTCCTAAATGGAGTTGAATCCCATTCAGTTTCTGGTACTACGAGCAAGAGTTGTTTTCAGGTAAAAAGAGTCACTATTGCGCTGCCATTGCCATACACAGGACAAATAGCACTGGCGTCTATTCGCAGCTAGTACAGTATATTGGGCTGAAGAGGATCTATTGTTCTTGTCAGGTTCTTAAGCAGACTTGAAGTAGATATGGCCGTGTGTGTAGGAAGCACAGTTTTTTTGTTCTGAGCAAGCTCACTTTTCGGACCCCATAGGAAACACAGTAGAGTAGAAGAGTGCTTTTTTCTCAAAAGCAGAGTGTGTTTCTTTTAAGGCGTGCTAGCGTTTGTTTCCCAATCCTAAATGGAGTGGAATCACATGCAGTTTGTGTTCCTACGAGCAAGAGTTGTTTTCTGGTAAGGAAAGTCACTATTGTGCTCCCATTGCCATACACAGTGCAAATAGCCCTCCCATCTGTTCGCAGAAAGTACAGTGTATTGGAAAGAAGAGGAGCTACTGTTCTTGTCAGTTTCCTAAGCAGAGTTGAACTACATATGGCCCCTGTGTGTAGGAAGCACAGTTCTTTTGTTCTGAGCAAGCTCACTGTTCTGGCCCTATAGGAAACACAGTATAGTAGAAGAGTGCTATTTTCTCAAAAGCAGAGTGTGTTTCTTGTAAAGCGAGATAGAGTTTGTTTCCGAGTCCTAAATGGAGTTGAATCACATGCAGTTTCTGCTCCACGAGCAAGAGTTGTTTTCTGGTAAGAAGAGTCACTATTTCGCTGCCATTGCCATACACAGGACAAATAGCATTGGCGTCTGTTCCCAGCAAGTACACTGTATTGGAGTGAAGAGGATATACTGTTCTTGTCAGGTTCCTAAGCAGACTTGAACTAGACATGGCCGTGTGTGTAGGGAGCACAGTTTTTTCGTTCTGAGCAAGCTCACTTTTCCGAACACATAGGAAACACAGTAGAGTAGAAGAGTGCTCTTTTCTCAAAAGCAGAGTGTGTTTCATGTAAGGCGAGCTAGCATTTGTTTCCCAGACCTAAATGGAGTTGAATCACATGCAGTTTCTGGTCCTATGAGCAAGAGTTGTTTTATGGTAAGGAAAGTCACTATTGTGCTCCCATTGCCCTACACAAGGCAAATAGCACTCGCGTCTTTTCCCAGCAAGTACAGTGTATTGGACTGAATAGGAGCTACAGTTCTTGTCAGTTTACTAAGCATAGTTGAACTAGATATGGTCCGTGTGTGTAGGAAGCACAGTTCTTTGTTCTGAGCAAGCTCACTGTTTGGACCCCATAGGAAACACAGTAGAGTAGAAGAGTGCTCTTTTCTCAAAAGCAGAGTGTGTTTCATGGAAGGCAAGCTAGCATTTGTTTCTCAGTCCTAAATGGAGTTTAATCATATGCAGTTTCTGGTCCTACGAGCAAGAGTTGTTTTCTGGTAAGGAAAGTCACTATTGTGCTCCCATTGCCATCCACAGTGCAAATAGCACTGGCATCTGTTCCCAGCAGATACAGTGTATCAGACTGAAGAGGAGCTACTGTTCTTGTCAGTTTCCTAAGCATAGTTGAACTAGATATGTGCCGTGTGTGTAGGAAGCACAGTTCTTTTTTTCTGAGCAAGCTCACTGTTCTGGCCCTATAGGAAACACAGTAGAGTAGAAGAGTGCTCTTTTCTCAAAAGCAGAGTGTGTTTCTTGTAAAGCGAGCTAGAGTTTGTTTCCCAGTCCTAAAATGGAGTTGAATCACATGCAGTTTCTGGTCCATGAGCAAGAGTTGTTTTCTGGTAAGAAGAGTCACTATTGCGCTGCCATTGCCATACACAGGACAAATAGCATTGGCGTCTGTTCCCAGCAAGTACACTGTATTGGACTGAAGAGGATCTACTGTTCTTGTCAGGTTCCTAAGCAGACTTGAACTAGATATGGCCGTGTGTGTAGGAAGCACCGTTTTTTTGTTCTGAGCAAGCTCACTTTTCGGAACACATAGGAAACACAGTAGAGTAGAAGAGTGCTCTTTTATCAAAAGCAGAGTGTGTTTCTTGGACGTCGAGCTAGCATTTGTTTCCCAGTCCTAAATGGAGTTGTGTCACATGCAGTTTTTTGTCCTACGAGCAAGAGTTGTTTTCTGGTAAGACAAGTCACTATTGGGCTCCAATTGCCATACACAGTGCAAATAGCACTCGCGACTGTTCCCTGCAAGTACAGTGTATTGGACTGAAGAGGATCTACTGTTCTTGTCAGTTTCCTAAGCAGAGTTGAACTAGATATGGCCCGTGTGTGTAGGAAGCACAGTTCTTTTGTTCTGAGCAAGCTCACTGTTCAGACCCCATAGTAAGCACAGTAGAGTAGAAGAGTGCTCTTTTCTCAAAAGCAGAGTGTGTTTCATGTAAGGCGAGCTAGCATTTGTTTCCCAGTCCTAAATGGAGTTGAATCACATACAGTTTCTGGTCCTATGAGCAAGAGTTGTTTTCTGGTAAGGAAAGTCACTATTGCGCTCCCATTGCCATCCACAGTGCAAATAGCACTCGCGTCTGTTCCCAGCAAGTACATTGTATCGGACTGAAGAGGAGCTACTGTTCTTGTCAGTTTCCTAAGCAGAGTGGAACTAGTTTTGGCCCGTGTGTAGGAAGCACAGCTCTTTTGTTCTGAGCAAGCTCACTGTTCTGGCCCTATAGGAAACACAGTAGAGTAGAAGAGTGCTCTTTTCTCTAAAGCAGAGTGTGTTTCTTGTAAGGCGAGCTAGCGTTTGTTATCCAGTCCTAAATGGAGTTGAATCACATGCAGTTTCTAGTCCTACGAGCAAGAGTTGTTTTATGTTAAGAAGAGTTACTTTTGCGCTGCCATTGCCATACACAGGACAAATAGCACTGGCGTCTGTTCCCAGCAAGTACAGTGTATTGGACTGAAGAGGAGCTACTGTTCTTGTCAGGTTCCTAAGCTAAATTGAACTACATATGGCCGTGTGTGTAGGAAGCACAGTTCTTTTGTTCTGAGCAAGTTCAGTGTTCGGACTCCATAGGAAACACAGTAGAGTAGAAGAGTGCTCTTTTCTCAAAAGCAGAGTGTGTTTCTTGTAAGGCGAGCTAGCGTTTGTTTCCCAGTCCTATATGGAGTTGAGTCACATGCAGTTTTTTGTCCTACGAGCAAGAGTTGTTTTCTGGTATGACGAGTCACTATTGTGCTCTAATTGCCATACACAGTGCAAATAGCACTCGCGTCTCTTCCCCGCAAGTACAGTGTATTGGACTGAAAAGGAGCTACTGTTCTTGTCAGTTTCCTGAGCAGAGTTGAACTAGATATGGCCCTTGCGTGTAGGAAGCACAGTTCTTTTGTTCTGAGCAAGCTCACTGTTCGGACCCCATAGGAAACACAGTAGAGTAGAAGAGTGCTCTTTTCTCAAAAGCAGAGTGTGTTTCATGTAAGGCGAGCTAGCATTTGTTTCCCAGACCTAAATGGAGTTGAATCACATGCAGTTTCTGGTCCTATGAGCAAGAGTTGTTTTATGGTTAGGAAAGTCACTATTGTGTTCCCATTGCCCTACACAAGGCAAATAGCACTGGCGTCTTTTCCCAGCAAGTACAGTGTATTGGACTGAATAGGAGCTACTGTTCTTGTCAGTTTACTAAGCAGAGTTGAACTAGATATGGTCCGTGTGTGTAGGAAGCACAGTTCTTTTGTTCTGAGCAAGCTCACTGTTTGGACCCCATAGGAAACACAGTAGAGTAGAAGAGTGCTCTTTTCTCTAAAGCAGAGTGTGTTTCTTGTAAGGCGAGCTACCGTTTGTTTCCCAGTCCTAAATGGAGTGGAATCACATGCAGTTTCTGGTCCTATGAGCAAGAGTTGTTTTCTGGTAAAGAAAGTCACTATTGCGCTCCCATTGCCATACACAGTGCAAATAGCCCTCGCGTCTGTTCCCAGCAAGTACAGTGTATTGGACTGAAGAGGATCTACTATTCTTCTCAGTTTCCTAAGCAGAGTTGAACTAGATATGGGCTGTGTGTGTAGGAAGCACAGTTCTTTTTTTCTGAGGAAGCTCACTGTTCTGGCCCTATAGGAAACACAGTAGTGTAGAAGAGTGCTCTTTTCTCAAAAGCAGAGTGTGTTTCTTGTAAAGCGAGCTCGAGTTTGTTTCCCAGTCCTAAAATGGAGTTGAATCACATGCAGTTTCTGGTCCACGAGCAAGAGTTGTTTTCTGGTAAGAAGAGTCACTATTGCGCTGCCATTGCCATACACAGGACAAATAGCATTGGCGTCTGTTCCCAGCAAGTACACTGTATTGGACTGAAGAGGATCTACTGTTCTTGTCAGGTTCCTAAGCAGACTTGAACTAGATATGGCCGTGTGTGTAGGAAGCACAGTTTTTTTGTTCTGAGCAAGCTCACTTTTCGGAACACATAGGAAACACAGTAGAGTAGAAGAGTGCTCTTTTATCAAAAGCAGAGTGTGTTTCTTGGACGTCGAGCTAGCATTTGTTTCCCAGTCCTAAATGGAGTTGTGTCACATGCAGTTTTTTGTCCTACGAGCAAGAGTTGTTTTCTGGTAAGACAAGTCACTATTGGGCTCCAATTGCCATACACAGTGCAAATAGCACTCGCGACTGTTCCCTGCAAGTACAGTGTATTGGACTGAAGAGGATCTACTGTTCTTGTCAGTTTCCTAAGCAGAGTTGAACTAGATATGGCCCGTGTGTGTAGGAAGCACAGTTCTTTGGTTCTGAGCAAGCTCACTGTTCAGACCCCATAGGAAGCACAGTAGAGTAGAAGAGTGCTCTTTTCTCAAAAGCAGAGTGTGTTTCATGTAAGGCGAGCTAGCGTTTGTTTCCCAGTCCTAAATGGAGTTGAATCACATGCAGTTTCTAGTCCTACGAGCAAGAGTTGTTTTATGTTAAGAAGAGTCACTTTTGCGCTGCCATTGCCATACACAGGACAAATAGCACTCACGCCTGTTCCCAGCAAGTACAGTGTATCAGACTGAAGAGGAGCTACTGTTCTTGTCAGTTTCCTAAGCAGAGTTGAACGAGATATGTCCCGCGTGTGTCGGAATCACAGTTCTTTTGTTCTGAGCAAGCTCACTGTTTGGACCCCATAGGAAACACAGTAGAGTAGAAGAGTGCTCTTTTCTCAAAAGCAGAGTGTGTTTCTTGTAGGGCGAGCTAGCGTTTGTTTCCCAGTCCTAAATGGAGTTGAATCACATGCAGTTTCTCTTCCACGAGCAAGAGTTGTTTTCTGGTAAGAAGAGTCACTATAGCGCTGCCATTGCCATACACAGGACAAATAGCACTGGCGTCTGTTCCCAGCAAGTACAGTGTATTGGACTGAAGAGGATCTACTGTTCTTGTCAGGTTCCTAAGCAGACTTGAACTAGATATGGCCGTGTGTGTAGGAAGCACAGTTTTTTTTGTTCTGAGCAAGCTCACTTTTCAGAACACATAGGAAACACAGTAGAGTAGAAGAGTGCTCTTTTCTCAAAAGCAGAGTGTGTTTCTTAAAAGTCGAGCTAGCCTTTGTTTCCCAGTCCAAAATGGAGTTGAGTCACATGCAATTTTTTGTCCTACGAGCAAGAGTTGTTTTCTGGTAAGACAAGTCATTATTGGGCTCCAATTGCCATACACAGTGCAAATAGCACTTGCGTCTGTTCCCCGCAAGTACATTGTATTGGACTGAATAGGAGCTACTGTTATTGTCAGTTTACTAAGCAGAGTTGAACTAGATATGATCCGTGTGTGTAGGAAGCACAGTTCTTTGGTTCTGAGCAAGCTCACTGTTTGGACCCCATAAGAAACACAGTAGAGTAGAAGAGTGCTCTTTTCTCAAAAGCAGAGTGTGTTTCATGTAAGGCGAGCTAGCATTTGTTTCTCAGTCCTAAATGGAATTGAATCACATGCAGTTTCTGGTCCTACGAGCAAGAGTTGTTTTCTGGTAAGGAAAGTCAGTATTGCGCTCCCATTGCCATACACAGTGCAAATAGCACTCGCGTCTGTTCCCAGCAAGTACAGTGTATCGGACTGAAGAGGAGCTACTGTTCTTGTCAGTTTCCTAAGCAGAGTTGAACTAGATATGGCCCGTGTGTGTAAGAAGCACAGTTCTTTTGTTCTGAGCAAGCTCACTGTTCGGACCCCATAGGAAACACAGTAGAGTAGAAGAGTGCTCTTTTCTCAAAAGCAGAGTGTGTTTCATGGAAGGCAAGCTAGCATTTGTTTCTCAGTCCTAAATGGAGTTTAATCATATGCAGTTTCTGGTCCTACGAGCAAGAGTTGTTTTCTGGTAAGGAAAGTCACTATTGTGCTCCCATTGCCATCCACAGTGCAAATAGCACTGGCATCTGTTCCCAGCAGATACAGTGTATCAGACTGAAGAGGAGCTACTGTTCTTGTCAGTTTCCTAAGCATAGTTGAACTAGATATGTGCCGTGTGTGTAGGAAGCACAGTTCTTTTTTTCTGAGCAAGCTCACTGTTCTGGCCCTATAGGAAACACAGTAGAGTAGAAGAGTGCTCTTTTCTCAAAAGCAGAGTGTGTTTCTTGTAAAGCGAGCTAGAGTTTGTTTCCCAGTCCTAAAATGGAGTTGAATCACATGCAGTTTCTGGTCCATGAGCAAGAGTTGTTTTCTGGTAAGAAGAGTCACTATTGCGCTGCCATTGCCATACACAGGACAAATAGCATTGGCGTCTGTTCCCAGCAAGTACACTGTATTGGACTGAAGAGGATCTACTGTTCTTGTCAGGTTCCTAAGCAGACTTGAACTAGATATGGCCGTGTGTGTAGGAAGCACCGTTTTTTTGTTCTGGGCAAGCTCACTTTTCGGATCACATAGGAAACACAGTAGAGTAGAAGAGTGCTCTTTTATCAAAAGCAGAGTGTGTTTCTTGGACGTCGAGCTAGCATTTGTTTCCCAGTCCTAAATGGAGTTGTGTCACATGCAGTTTTTTGTCCTACGAGCAAGAGTTGTTTTCTGGTAAGACAAGTCACTATTGGGCTCCAATTGCCATGCACAGTGCAAATAGCACTCGCGTCTGTTCCCTGCAAGTACAGTGTATTGGACTGAAGAGGATCTACTGTTCTTGTCAGTTTCCTAAGCAGAGTTGAACTAGATATGGCCCGTGTGTGTAGGAAGCACAGTTCTTTTGTTCTGAGCAAGCTCACTGTTCAGACCCCATAGTAAGCACAGTAGAGTAGAAGAGTGCTCTTTTCTCAAAAGCAGAGTGTGTTTCATGTAAGGCGAGCTAGCATTTGTTTCCCAGTCCTAAATGGAGTTGAATCACATACAGTTTCTGGTCCTATGAGCAAGAGTTGTTTTCTGGTAAGGAAAGTCACTATTGCGCTCCCATTGCCATCCACAGTGCAAATAGCACTCGCGTCTGTTCCCAGCAAGTACATTGTATCGGACTGAAGAGGAGCTACTGTTCTTGTCAGTTTCCTAAGCAGAGTGGAACTAGTTTTGGCCCGTGTGTAGGAAGCACAGCTCTTTTGTTCTGAGCAAGCTCACTGTTCTGGCCCTATAGGAAACACAGTAGAGTAGAAGAGTGCTCTTTTCTCAAAAGCAGAGTGTGTTTCTTGTAAAGCGAGCTAGAGTTTGTTTCCCAGTCCTAAAATGGAGTTGAATCACATGCAGTTTCTGGTCCACGAGCAAGAGTTGTTTTCTGGTAAGAAGAGTCACTATTGCGCTGCCATTGCCATACACAGGACAAATAGCATTGGCGTCTGTTCCCAGCAAGTACACTGTATTGGACTGAAGAGGATCTACTGTTCTTGTCAGGTTCCTAAGCAGACTTGAACTAGATATGGCCGTGTGTGTAGGAAGCACCGTTTTTTTGTTCTGGGCAAGCTCACTTTTCGGATCACATAGGAAACACAGTAGAGTAGAAGAGTGCTCTTTTATCAAAAGCAGAGTGTGTTTCTTGGACGTCGAGCTAGCATTTGTTTCCCAGTCCTAAATGGAGTTGTGTCACATGCAGTTTTTTGTCCTACGAGCAAGAGTTGTTTTCTGGTAAGACAAGTCACTATTGGGCTCCAATTGCCATGCACAGTGCAAATAGCACTCGCATCTGTTCCCTGCAAGTACAGTGTATTGGACTGAAGAGGATCTACTGTTCTTGTCAGTTTCCTAAGCAGAGTTGAACTAGATATGGCCCGTGTGTGTAGGAAGCACAGTTCTTTTGTTCTGAGCAAGCTCACTGTTCAGACCCCATAGGAAGCACAGTAGAGTAGAAGAGTGCTCTTTTCTCAAAAGCAGAGTGTGTTTCATGTAAAGTGAGCTAGCATTTGTTTCCCAGTCCTAAATGGAGTTGAATCACATACAGTTTCTGGTCCTATGAGCAAGAGTTGTTTTCTGGTAAGGAAAGTCACTATTGCGCTCCCATTGCCATTCACAGTGCAAATAGCACTCGCGTCTGTTCCCAGCAAGTACATTGTATCGGACTGAAGAGGAGCTACTGTTCTTGTCAGTTTCCTAAGCAGAGTGGAACTAGTTTTGGCCCGTGTGTAGGAAGCACAGCTCTTTTGTTCTGAGCAAGCTCACTGTTCTGGCCCTATAGGAAACACAGTAGAGTAGAAGAGTGCTCTTTTCTCTAAAGCAGAGTGTGTTTCTTGTAAGGCGAGCTAGCGTTTGTTATCCAGTCCTAAATGGAGTTGAATCACATGCAGTTTCTAGTCCTACGAGCAAGAGTTGTTTTATGTTAAGAAGAGTTACTTTTGCGCTGCCATTGCCATACACAGGACAAATAGCACTGGCGTCTGTTCCCAGCAAGTACAGTGTATTGGACTGAAGAGGAGCTACTGTTCTTGTCAGGTTCCTAAGCTAAATTGAACTACATATGGCCGTGTGTGTAGGAAGCACAGTTCTTTTGTTCTGAGCAAGTTCAGTGTTCGGACTCCATAGGAAACACAGTAGAGTAGAAGAGTGCTCTTTTCTCAAAAGCAGAGTGTGTTTCTTGTAAGGCGAGCTAGCGTTTGTTTCCCAGTCCTATATGGAGTTGAGTCACATGCAGTTTTTTGTCCTACGAGCAAGAGTTGTTTTCTGGTATGACGAGTCACTATTGTGCTCTAATTGCCATACACAGTGCAAATAGCACTCGCGTCTCTTCCCCGCAAGTACAGTGTATTGGACTGAAAAGGAGCTACTGTTCTTGTCAGTTTCCTGAGCAGAGTTGAACTAGATATGGCCCTTGCGTGTAGGAAGCACAGTTCTTTTGTTCTGAGCAAGCTCACTGTTCGGACCCCATAGGAAACACAGTAGAGTAGAAGAGTGCTCTTTTCTCAAAAGCAGAGTGTGTTTCATGTAAGGCGAGCTAGCATTTGTTTCCCAGACCTAAATGGAGTTGAATCACATGCAGTTTCTGGTCCTATGAGCAAGAGTTGTTTTATGGTTAGGAAAGTCACTATTGTGTTCCCATTGCCCTACACAAGGCAAATAGCACTGGCGTCTTTTCCCAGCAAGTACAGTGTATTGGACTGAATAGGAGCTACTGTTCTTGTCAGTTTACTAAGCAGAGTTGAACTAGATATGGTCCGTGTGTGTAGGAAGCACAGTTCTTTTGTTCTGAGCAAGCTCACTGTTTGGACCCCATAGGAAACACAGTAGAGTAGAAGAGTGCTCTTTTCTCTAAAGCAGAGTGTGTTTCTTGTAAGGCGAGCTACCGTTTGTTTCCCAGTCCTAAATGGAGTGGAATCACATGCAGTTTCTGGTCCTATGAGCAAGAGTTGTTTTCTGGTAAAGAAAGTCACTATTGCGCTCCCATTGCCATACACAGTGCAAATAGCCCTCGCGTCTGTTCCCAGCAAGTACAGTGTATTGGACTGAAGAGGATCTACTATTCTTCTCAGTTTCCTAAGCAGAGTTGAACTAGATATGGGCTGTGTGTGTAGGAAGCACAGTTCTTTTTTTCTGAGGAAGCTCACTGTTCTGGCCCTATAGGAAACACAGTAGTGTAGAAGAGTGCTCTTTTCTCAAAAGCAGAGTGTGTTTCTTGTAAAGCGAGCTCGAGTTTGTTTCCCAGTCCTAAAATGGAGTTGAATCACATGCAGTTTCTGGTCCACGAGCAAGAGTTGTTTTCTGGTAAGAAGAGTCACTATTGCGCTGCCATTGCCATACACAGGACAAATAGCATTGGCGTCTGTTCCCAGCAAGTACACTGTATTGGACTGAAGAGGATCTACTGTTCTTGTCAGGTTCCTAAGCAGACTTGAACTAGATATGGCCGTGTGTGTAGGAAGCACAGTTTTTTTGTTCTGAGCAAGCTCACTTTTCGGAACACATAGGAAACACAGTAGAGTAGAAGAGTGCTCTTTTATCAAAAGCAGAGTGTGTTTCTTGGACGTCGAGCTAGCATTTGTTTCCCAGTCCTAAATGGAGTTGTGTCACATGCAGTTTTTTGTCCTACGAGCAAGAGTTGTTTTCTGGTAAGACAAGTCACTATTGGGCTCCAATTGCCATACACAGTGCAAATAGCACTCGCGACTGTTCCCTGCAAGTACAGTGTATTGGACTGAAGAGGATCTACTGTTCTTGTCAGTTTCCTAAGCAGAGTTGAACTAGATATGGCCCGTGTGTGTAGGAAGCACAGTTCTTTGGTTCTGAGCAAGCTCACTGTTCAGACCCCATAGGAAGCACAGTAGAGTAGAAGAGTGCTCTTTTCTCAAAAGCAGAGTGTGTTTCATGTAAGGCGAGCTAGCGTTTGTTTCCCAGTCCTAAATGGAGTTGAATCACATGCAGTTTCTAGTCCTACGAGCAAGAGTTGTTTTATGTTAAGAAGAGTCACTTTTGCGCTGCCATTGCCATACACAGGACAAATAGCACTCACGCCTGTTCCCAGCAAGTACAGTGTATCAGACTGAAGAGGAGCTACTGTTCTTGTCAGTTTCCTAAGCAGAGTTGAACGAGATATGTCCCGCGTGTGTCGGAATCACAGTTCTTTTGTTCTGAGCAAGCTCACTGTTTGGACCCCATAGGAAACACAGTAGAGTAGAAGAGTGCTCTTTTCTCAAAAGCAGAGTGTGTTTCTTGTAGGGCGAGCTAGCGTTTGTTTCCCAGTCCTAAATGGAGTTGAATCACATGCAGTTTCTCTTCCACGAGCAAGAGTTGTTTTCTGGTAAGAAGAGTCACTATAGCGCTGCCATTGCCATACACAGGACAAATAGCACTGGCGTCTGTTCCCAGCAAGTACAGTGTATTGGACTGAAGAGGATCTACTGTTCTTGTCAGGTTCCTAAGCAGACTTGAACTAGATATGGCCGTGTGTGTAGGAAGCACAGTTTTTTTTGTTCTGAGCAAGCTCACTTTTCAGAACACATAGGAAACACAGTAGAGTAGAAGAGTGCTCTTTTCTCAAAAGCAGAGTGTGTTTCTTAAAAGTCGAGCTAGCCTTTGTTTCCCAGTCCAAAATGGAGTTGAGTCACATGCAATTTTTTGTCCTACGAGCAAGAGTTGTTTTCTGGTAAGACAAGTCATTATTGGGCTCCAATTGCCATACACAGTGCAAATAGCACTTGCGTCTGTTCCCCGCAAGTACATTGTATTGGACTGAATAGGAGCTACTGTTATTGTCAGTTTACTAAGCAGAGTTGAACTAGATATGATCCGTGTGTGTAGGAAGCACAGTTCTTTGGTTCTGAGCAAGCTCACTGTTTGGACCCCATAAGAAACACAGTAGAGTAGAAGAGTGCTCTTTTCTCAAAAGCAGAGTGTGTTTCATGTAAGGCGAGCTAGCATTTGTTTCTCAGTCCTAAATGGAATTGAATCACATGCAGTTTCTGGTCCTACGAGCAAGAGTTGTTTTCTGGTAAGGAAAGTCAGTATTGCGCTCCCATTGCCATACACAGTGCAAATAGCACTCGCGTCTGTTCCCAGCAAGTACAGTGTATCGGACTGAAGAGGAGCTACTGTTCTTGTCAGTTTCCTAAGCAGAGTTGAACTAGATATGGCCCGTGTGTGTAAGAAGCACAGTTCTTTTGTTCTGAGCAAGCTCACTGTTCGGACCCCATAGGAAACACAGTAGAGTAGAAGAGTGCTCTTTTCTCAAAAGCAGAGTGTGTTTCATGGAAGGCAAGCTAGCATTTGTTTCTCAGTCCTAAATGGAGTTTAATCATATGCAGTTTCTGGTCCTACGAGCAAGAGTTGTTTTCTGGTAAGGAAAGTCACTATTGTGCTCCCATTGCCATCCACAGTGCAAATAGCACTGGCATCTGTTCCCAGCAGATACAGTGTATCAGACTGAAGAGGAGCTACTGTTCTTGTCAGTTTCCTAAGCATAGTTGAACTAGATATGTGCCGTGTGTGTAGGAAGCACAGTTCTTTTTTTCTGAGCAAGCTCACTGTTCTGGCCCTATAGGAAACACAGTAGAGTAGAAGAGTGCTCTTTTCTCAAAAGCAGAGTGTGTTTCTTGTAAAGCGAGCTAGAGTTTGTTTCCCAGTCCTAAAATGGAGTTGAATCACATGCAGTTTCTGGTCCATGAGCAAGAGTTGTTTTCTGGTAAGAAGAGTCACTATTGCGCTGCCATTGCCATACACAGGACAAATAGCATTGGCGTCTGTTCCCAGCAAGTACACTGTATTGGACTGAAGAGGATCTACTGTTCTTGTCAGGTTCCTAAGCAGACTTGAACTAGATATGGCCGTGTGTGTAGGAAGCACCGTTTTTTTGTTCTGGGCAAGCTCACTTTTCGGATCACATAGGAAACACAGTAGAGTAGAAGAGTGCTCTTTTATCAAAAGCAGAGTGTGTTTCTTGGACGTCGAGCTAGCATTTGTTTCCCAGTCCTAAATGGAGTTGTGTCACATGCAGTTTTTTGTCCTACGAGCAAGAGTTGTTTTCTGGTAAGACAAGTCACTATTGGGCTCCAATTGCCATGCACAGTGCAAATAGCACTCGCGTCTGTTCCCTGCAAGTACAGTGTATTGGACTGAAGAGGATCTACTGTTCTTGTCAGTTTCCTAAGCAGAGTTGAACTAGATATGGCCCGTGTGTGTAGGAAGCACAGTTCTTTTGTTCTGAGCAAGCTCACTGTTCAGACCCCATAGTAAGCACAGTAGAGTAGAAGAGTGCTCTTTTCTCAAAAGCAGAGTGTGTTTCATGTAAGGCGAGCTAGCATTTGTTTCCCAGTCCTAAATGGAGTTGAATCACATACAGTTTCTGGTCCTATGAGCAAGAGTTGTTTTCTGGTAAGGAAAGTCACTATTGCGCTCCCATTGCCATCCACAGTGCAAATAGCACTCGCGTCTGTTCCCAGCAAGTACATTGTATCGGACTGAAGAGGAGCTACTGTTCTTGTCAGTTTCCTAAGCAGAGTGGAACTAGTTTTGGCCCGTGTGTAGGAAGCACAGCTCTTTTGTTCTGAGCAAGCTCACTGTTCTGGCCCTATAGGAAACACAGTAGAGTAGAAGAGTGCTCTTTTCTCAAAAGCAGAGTGTGTTTCTTGTAAAGCGAGCTAGAGTTTGTTTCCCAGTCCTAAAATGGAGTTGAATCACATGCAGTTTCTGGTCCACGAGCAAGAGTTGTTTTCTGGTAAGAAGAGTCACTATTGCGCTGCCATTGCCATACACAGGACAAATAGCATTGGCGTCTGTTCCCAGCAAGTACACTGTATTGGACTGAAGAGGATCTACTGTTCTTGTCAGGTTCCTAAGCAGACTTGAACTAGATATGGCCGTGTGTGTAGGAAGCACCGTTTTTTTGTTCTGGGCAAGCTCACTTTTCGGATCACATAGGAAACACAGTAGAGTAGAAGAGTGCTCTTTTATCAAAAGCAGAGTGTGTTTCTTGGACGTCGAGCTAGCATTTGTTTCCCAGTCCTAAATGGAGTTGTGTCACATGCAGTTTTTTGTCCTACGAGCAAGAGTTGTTTTCTGGTAAGACAAGTCACTATTGGGCTCCAATTGCCATGCACAGTGCAAATAGCACTCGCATCTGTTCCCTGCAAGTACAGTGTATTGGACTGAAGAGGATCTACTGTTCTTGTCAGTTTCCTAAGCAGAGTTGAACTAGATATGGCCCGTGTGTGTAGGAAGCACAGTTCTTTTGTTCTGAGCAAGCTCACTGTTCAGACCCCATAGGAAGCACAGTAGAGTAGAAGAGTGCTCTTTTCTCAAAAGCAGAGTGTGTTTCATGTAAAGTGAGCTAGCATTTGTTTCCCAGTCCTAAATGGAGTTGAATCACATACAGTTTCTGGTCCTATGAGCAAGAGTTGTTTTCTGGTAAGGAAAGTCACTATTGCGCTCCCATTGCCATTCACAGTGCAAATAGCACTCGCGTCTGTTCCCAGCAAGTACATTGTATCGGACTGAAGAGGAGCTACTGTTCTTGTCAGTTTCCTAAGCAGAGTGGAACTAGTTTTGGCCCGTGTGTAGGAAGCACAGCTCTTTTGTTCTGAGCAAGCTCACTGTTCTGGCCCTATAGGAAACACAGTAGAGTAGAAGAGTGCTCTTTTCTCTAAAGCAGAGTGTGTTTCTTGTAAGGCGAGCTAGCGTTTGTTATCCAGTCCTAAATGGAGTTGAATCACATGCAGTTTCTAGTCCTACGAGCAAGAGTTGTTTTATGTTAAGAAGAGTTACTTTTGCGCTGCCATTGCCATACACAGGACAAATAGCACTGGCGTCTGTTCCCAGCAAGTACAGTGTATTGGACTGAAGAGGAGCTACTGTTCTTGTCAGGTTAATAAGCTAAATTGAACTACATATGGCCGTGTGTGTAGGAAGCACAGTTCTTTTGTTCTGAGCAAGTTCAGTGTTCGGACTCCATAGGAAACACAGTAGAGTAGAAGAGTGCTCTTTTCTCAAAAGCAGAGTGTGTTTCTTGTAAGGCGAGCTAGCGTTTGTTTCCCAGTCCTATATGGAGTTGAGTCACATGCAGTTTTTTGTCCTACGAGCAAGAGTTGTTTTCTGGTATGACGAATCACTATTGTGCTCTAATTGCCATACACAGTGCAAATAGCACTCGCGTCTCTTCCCCGCAAGTACAGTGTATTGGACTGAAAAGGAGCTACTGTTCTTGTCAGTTTCCTGAGCAGAGTTGAACTACATATGGCCCTTGCGTGTAGGAAGCACAGTTCTTTTGTTCTGAGCAAGCTCACTGTTCGGACCCCATAGGAAACACAGTAGAGTAGAAGAGTGCTCTTTTCTCAAAAGCAGAGTGTGTTTCATGTAAGGCGAGCTAGCATTTGTTTCCCAGACCTAAATGGAGTTGAATCACATGCAGTTTCTGGTCCTATGAGCAAGAGTTGTTTTATGGTTAGGAAAGTCACTATTGTGTTCCCATTGCCCTACACAAGGCAAATAGCACTGGCGTCTTTTCCCAGCAAGTACAGTGTATTGGACTGAATAGGAGCTACTGTTCTTGTCAGTTTACTAAGCAGAGTTGAACTAGATATGGTCCGTGTGTGTAGGAAGCACAGTTCTTTTGTTCTGAGCAAGCTCACTGTTTGGACCCCATAGGAAACACAGTAGAGTAGAAGAGTGCTCTTTTCTCTAAAGCAGAGTGTGTTGCTTGTAAGGCGAGCTACCGTTTGTTTCCCAGTCCTAAATGGAGTGGAATCACATGCAGTTTCTGGTCCTATGAGCAAGAGTTGTTTTCTGGTAAAGAAATTCACTATTGCGCTCCCATTGCCATACACAGTGCAAATAGCCCTCGTGTCTGTTCCCAGCAAGTACAGTGTATTGGACTGAAGAGGATCTACTATTCTTCTCAGTTTCCTAAGCAGAGTTGAACTAGATATGGGCTGTGTGTGTAGGAAGCACAGTTCTTTTTTTCTGAGGAAGCTCACTGTTCTGGCCCTATAGGAAACACAGTAGAGTAGAAGAGTGCTCTTTTCTCAAAAGCAGAGTGTGTTTCTTGTAAAGCGAGCTCGAGTTTGTTTCCCAGTCCTAAAATGGAGTTGAATCACATGCAGTTTCTGGTCCACGAGCAAGAGTTGTTTTCTGGTAAGAAGAGTCACTATTGCGCTGCCATTGCCATACACAGGACAAATAGCATTGGCGTCTGTTCCCAGCAAGTACACTGTATTGGACTGAAGAGGATCTACTGTTCTTGTCAGGTTCCTAAGCAGACTTGAACTAGATATGGCCGTGTGTGTAGGAAGCACAGTTTTTTTGTTCTGAGCAAGCTCACTTTTCGGAACACATAGGAAACACAGTAGAGTAGAAGAGTGCTCTTTTATCAAAAGCAGAGTGTGTTTCTTGGACGTCGAGCTAGCATTTGTTTCCCAGTCCTAAATGGAGTTGTGTCACATGCAGTTTTTTGTCCTACGAGCAAGAGTTGTTTTCTGGTAAGACAAGTCACTATTGGGCTCCAATTGCCATACACAGTGCAAATAGCACTCGCGACTGTTCCCTGCAAGTACAGTGTATTGGACTGAAGAGGATCTACTGTTCTTGTCAGTTTCCTAAGCAGAGTTGAACTAGATATGGCCCGTGTGTGTAGGAAGCACAGTTCTTTGGTTCTGAGCAAGCTCACTGTTCAGACCCCTTGGGAAGCACAGTAGAGTAGAAGAGTGCTATTTTCTCAAAAGTAGAGTGTGTTTCATGTAAGGCGAGCTAGCGTTTGTTTCCCAGTCCTAAATGGAGTTGAATCACATGCAGTTTCTAGTCCTACGAGCAAGAGTTGTTTTATGTTAAGAAGAGTCACTTTTGCGCTGCCATTGCCATACACAGGACAAATAGCACTCACGCCTGTTCCCAGCAAGTACAGTGTATCAGACTGAAGAGGAGCTACTGTTCTTGTCAGTTTCCTAAGCAGAGTTGAACGAGATATGTCCCGCGTGTGTCGGAATCACAGTTCTTTTGTTCTGAGCAAGCTCACTGTTTGGACCCCATAGGAAACACAGTAGAGTAGAAGAGTGCTCTTTTCTCAAAAGCAGAGTGTGTTTCTTGTAGGGCGAGCTAGCGTTTGTTTCCCAGTCCTAAATGGAGTTGAATCACATGCAGTTTCTCTTCCACGAGCAAGAGTTGTTTTCTGGTAAGAAGAGTCACTATAGCGCTGCCATTGCCATACACAGGACAAATAGCACTGGCGTCTGTTCCCAGCAAGTACAGTGTATTGGACTGAAGAGGATCTACTGTTCTTGTCAGGTTCCTAAGCAGACTTGAACTAGATATGGCCGTGTGTGTAGGAAGCACAGTTTTTTTGTTCTGAGCAAGCTCACTTTTCAGAACACATAGGAAACACAGTAGAGTAGAAGAGTGCTCTTTTCTCAAAAGCAGAGTGTGTTTCTTAAAAGTCGAGCTAGCCTTTGTTTCCCAGTCCAAAATGGAGTTGAGTCACATGCAATTTTTTGTCCTACGAGCAAGAGTTGTTTTCTGGTAAGACAAGTCATTATTGGGCTCCAATTGCCATACACAGTGCAAATAGCACTCGCGTCTGTTCCCCGCAAGTACATTGTATTGGACTGAATAGGAGCTACTGTTATTGTCAGTTTACTAAGCAGAGTTGAACTAGATATGATCCGTGTGTGTAGGAAGCACAGTTCTTTGGTTCTGAGCAAGCTCACTGTTTGGACCCCAAAAGAAACACAGTAGAGTAGAAGAGTGCTCTTTTCTCAAAAGCAGAGTGTGTTTCATGTAAGGCGAGCTAGCATTTGTTTCTCAGTCCTAAATGGAATTGAATCACATGCAGTTTCTGGTCCTACGAGCAAGAGTTGTTTTCTGGTAAGGAAAGTCAGTATTGCGCTCCCATTGCCATACACAGTGCAAATAGCACTCGCGTCTGTTCCCAGCAAGTACAGTGTATCGGACTGAAGAGGAGCTACTGTTCTTGTCAGTTTCCTAAGCAGAGTTGAACTAGATATGGCCCGTGTGTGTAAGAAGCACAGTTCTTTTGTTCTGAGCAAGCTCACTGTTCGGACCCCATAGGAAACACAGTAGAGTAGAAGAGTGCTCTTTTCTCAAAAGCAGAGTGTGTTTCATGGAAGGCAAGCTAGCATTTGTTTCTCAGTCCTAAATGGAGTTTAATCATATGCAGTTTCTGGTCCTACGAGCAAGAGTTGTTTTCTGGTAAGGAAAGTCACTATTGTGCTCCCATTGCCATCCACAGTGCAAATAGCACTGGCATCTGTTCCCAGCAGATACAGTGTATCAGACTGAAGAGGAGCTACTGTTCTTGTCAGTTTCCTAAGCATAGTTGAACTAGATATGTGCCGTGTGTGTAGGAAGCACAGTTCTTTTTTTCTGAGCAAGCTCACTGTTCTGGCCCTATAGGAAACACAGTAGAGTAGAAGAGTGCTCTTTTCTCAAAAGCAGAGTGTGTTTCTTGTAAAGCGAGCTAGAGTTTGTTTCCCAGTCCTAAAATGGAGTTGAATCACATGCAGTTTCTGGTCCACGAGCAAGAGTTGTTTTCTGGTAAGAAGAGTCACTATTGCGCTGCCATTGCCATACACAGGACAAATAGCATTGGCGTCTGTTCCCAGCAAGTACACTGTATTGGACTGAAGAGGATCTACTGTTCTTGTCAGGTTCCTAAGCAGACTTGAACTAGATATGGCCGTGTGTGTAGGAAGCACCGTTTTTTCGTTCTGGGCAAGCTCACTTTTCGGAACACATAGGAAACACAGTAGAGTAGAAGAGTGCTCTTTTATCAAAAGCAGAGTGTGTTTCTTGGACGTCGAGCTAGCATTTGTTTCCCAGTCCTAAATGGAGTTGTGTCACATGCAGTTTTTTGTCCTACGAGCAAGAGTTGTTTTCTGGTAAGACAAGTCACTATTGGGCTCCAATTGCCATGCACAGTGCAAATAGCACTCGCATCTGTTCCCTGCAAGTACAGTGTATTGGACTGAAGAGGATCTACTGTTCTTGTCAGTTTCCTAAGCAGAGTTGAACTAGATATGGCCCGTGTGTGTAGGAAGCACAGTTCTTTTGTTCTGAGCAAGCTCACTGTTCAGACCCCATAGGAAGCACAGTAGAGTAGAAGAGTGCTCTTTTCTCAAAAGCAGAGTGTGTTTCATGTAAGGCGAGCTAGCATTTGTTTCCCAGTCCTAAATGGAGTTGAATCACATACAGTTTCTGGTCCTATGAGCAAGAGTTGTTTTCTGGTAAGGAAAGTCACTATTGCGCTCCCATTGCCATCCACAGTGCAAATAGCACTCGCGTCTGTTCCCAGCAAGTACATTGTATCGGACTGAAGAGGAGCTACTGTTCTTGTCAGTTTCCTAAGCAGAGTGGAACTAGTTTTGGCCCGTGTGTAGGAAGCACAGCTCTTTTGTTCTGAGCAAGCTCACTGTTCTGGCCCTATAGGAAACACAGTAGAGTAGAAGAGTGCTCTTTTCTCTAAAGCAGAGTGTGTTTCTTGTAAGGCGAGCTAGCGTTTGTTATCCAGTCCTAAATGGAGTTGAATCACATGCAGTTTCTAGTCCTACGAGCAAGAGTTGTTTTATGTTAAGAAGAGTTACTTTTGCGCTGCCATTGCCATACACAGGACAAATAGCACTGGCGTCTGTTCCCAGCAAGTACAGTGTATTGGACTGAAGAGGAGCTACTGTTCTTGTCAGGTTCCTAAGCTAAATTGAACTACATATGGCCGTGTGTGTAGGAAGCACATTTCTTTTGTTCTGAGCAAGTTCAGTGTTCGGACTCCATAGGAAACACAGTAGAGTAGAAGAGTGCTCTTTTCTCAAAAACAGAGTGTGTTTCTTGTAAGGCGAGCTAGCGTTTGTTTCCCAGTCCTATATGGAGTTGAGTCACATGCAGTTTTTTGTCCTACGACCAAGAGTTGTTTTCTGGTATGACGAATCACTATTGTGCTCTAATTGCCATACACAGTGCAAATAGCACTCGCGTCTCTTCCCCGCAAGTACAGTGTATTGGACTGAAAAGGAGCTACTGTTCTTGTCAGTTTCCTGAGCAGAGTTGAACTAGATATGGCCCTTGTGTGTAGGAAGCACAGTTCTTTTGTTCTGAGCAAGCTCACTGTTCGGACCCCATAGGAAACACAGTAGAGTAGAAGAGTGCTCTTTTCTCAAAAGCAGAGTGTGTTTCATGTAAGGCGAGCTAGCATTTGTTTCCCAGACCTAAATGGAGTTGAATCACATGCAGTTTCTGGTCCTATGAGCAAGAGTTGTTTTATGGTTAGGAAAGTCACTATTGTGTTCCCATTGCCCTACACAAGGCAAATAGCACTGGCGTCTTTTCCCAGCAAGTACAGTGTATTGGACCTAATAGGAGCTACTGTTCTTGTCAGTTTACTAAGCAGAGTTGAACTAGATATGGTCCGTGTGTGTAGGAAGCACAGTTCTTTTGTTCTGAGCAAGCTCACTGTTTGGACCCCATAGGAAACACAGTAGAGTAGAAGAGTGCTCTTTTCTCTAAAGCAGAGTGTGTTTCTTGTAAGGCGAGCTACCGTTTGTTTCCCAGTCCTAAATGGAGTGGAATCACATGCAGTTTCTGGTCCTATGAGCAAGAGTTGTTTTCTGGTAAAGAAAGTCACTATTGCGCTCCCATTGCCATACACAGTGCAAATAGCCCTCGCGTCTGTTCCCAGCAAGTACAGTGTATTGGACTGAAGAGGATCTACTATTCTTCTCAGTTTCCTAAGCAGAGTTGAACTAGATATGGGCTGTGTGTGTAGGAAGCACAGTTCTTTTTTTCTGAGGAAGCTCACTGTTCTGGCCCTATAGGAAACACAGTAGAGTAGAAGAGTGCTCCTTTCTCAAAAGCAGAGTGTGTTTCTTGTAAAGCGAGCTAGAGTTTGTTTCCCAGTCCTAAAATGGAGTTGAATCACATGCAGTTTCTGGTCCACGAGCAAGAGTTGTTTTCTGGTAAGAAGAGTCACTATTGCGCTGCCATTGCCATACACAGGACAAATAGCATTGGCGTCTTTTCCCAGCAAGTACACTGTATTGGACTGAAGAGGATCTACTGTTCTTGTCAGGTTCCTAAGCAGACTTGAACTAGATATGGCCGTGTGTGTAGGAAGCACAGTTTTTTTGTTCTGAGCAAGCTCACTTTTCGGAACACATAGGAAACACAGTAGAGTAGAAGAGTGCTCTTTTATCAAAAGCAGAGTGTGTTTCTTGGACGTCGAGCTAGCATTTGTTTCCCAGTCCTAAATGGAGTTGTGTCACATGCAGTTTTTTGTCCTACGAGCAAGAGTTGTTTTCTGGTAAGACAAGTCACTATTGGGCTCCAATTGCCATGCACAGTGCAAATAGCACTCGCATCTGTTCCCTGCAAGTACAGTGTATTGGACTGAAGAGGATCTACTGTTCTTGTCAGTTTCCTAAGCAGAGTTGAACTAGATATGGCCCGTGTGTGTAGGAAGCACAGTTCTTTTGTTCTGAGCAAGCTCACTGTTCAGACCCCATAGGAAGCACAGTAGAGTAGAAGAGTGCTCTTTTCTCAAAAGCAGAGTGTGTTTCATGTAAGGCGAGCTAGCATTTGTTTCCCAGTCCTAAATGGAGTTGAATCACATACAGTTTCTGGTCCTATGAGCAAGAGTTGTTTTCTGGTAAGGAAAGTCACTATTGCGCTCCCATTGCCATCCACAGTGCAAATAGCACTCGCGTCTGTTCCCAGCAAGTACATTGTATCGGACTGAAGAGGAGCTACTGTTCTTGTCAGTTTCCTAAGCAGAGTGGAACTAGTTTTGGCCCGTGTGTAGGAAGCACAGCTCTTTTGTTCTGAGCAAGCTCACTGTTCTGGCCCTATAGGAAACACAGTAGAGTAGAAGAGTGCTCTTTTCTCTAAAGCAGAGTGTGTTTCTTGTAAGGCGAGCTAGCGTTTGTTATCCAGTCCTAAATGGAGTTGAATCACATGCAGTTTCTAGTCCTACGAGCAAGAGTTGTTTTATGTTAAGAAGAGTTACTTTTGCGCTGCCATTGCCATACACAGGACAAATAGCACTGGCGTCTGTTCCCAGCAAGTACAGTGTATTGGACTGAAGAGGAGCTACTGTTCTTGTCAGGTTCCTAAGCTAAATTGAACTACATATGGCCGTGTGTGTAGGAAGCACATTTCTTTTGTTCTGAGCAAGTTCAGTGTTCGGACTCCATAGGAAACACAGTAGAGTAGAAGAGTGCTCTTTTCTCAAAAACAGAGTGTGTTTCTTGTAAGGCGAGCTAGCGTTTGTTTCCCAGTCCTATATGGAGTTGAGTCACATGCAGTTTTTTGTCCTACGACCAAGAGTTGTTTTCTGGTATGACGAATCACTATTGTGCTCTAATTGCCATACACAGTGCAAATAGCACTCGCGTCTCTTCCCCGCAAGTACAGTGTATTGGACTGAAAAGGAGCTACTGTTCTTGTCAGTTTCCTGAGCAGAGTTGAACTAGATATGGCCCTTGCGTGTAGGAAGCACAGTTCTTTTGTTCTGAGCAAGCTCACTGTTCGGACCCCATAGGAAACACAGTAGAGTAGAAGAGTGCTCTTTTCTCAAAAGCAGAGTGTGTTTCATGTAAGGCGAGCTAGCATTTGTTTCCCAGACCTAAATGGAGTTGAATCACATGCAGTTTCTGGTCCTATGAGCAAGAGTTGTTTTATGGTTAGGAAAGTCACTATTGTGTTCCCATTGCCCTACACAAGGCAAATAGCACTGGCGTCTTTTCCCAGCAAGTACAGTGTATTGGACTGAATAGGAGCTACTGTTCTTGTCAGTTTACTAAGCAGAGTTGAACTAGATATGGTCCGTGTGTGTAGGAAGCACAGTTCTTTTGTTCTGAGCAAGCTCACTGTTTGGACCCCATAGGAAACACAGTAGAGTAGAAGAGTGCTCTTTTCTCTAAAGCAGAGTGTGTTTCTTGTAAGGCGAGCTACCGTTTGTTTCCCAGTCCTAAATGGAGTGGAATCACATGCAGTTTCTGGTCCTATGAGCAAGAGTTGTTTTCTGGTAAAGAAAGTCACTATTGCGCTCCCATTGCCATACACAGTGCAAATAGCCCTCGCGTCTGTTCCCAGCAAGTACAGTGTATTGGACTGAAGAGGATCTACTATTCTTCTCAGTTTCCTAAGCAGAGTTGAACTAGATATGGGCTGTGTGTGTAGGAAGCACAGTTCTTTTTTTCTGAGGAAGCTCACTGTTCTGGCCCTATAGGAAACACAGTAGAGTAGAAGAGTGCTCCTTTCTCAAAAGCAGAGTGTGTTTCTTGTAAAGCGAGCTAGAGTTTGTTTCCCAGTCCTAAAATGGAGTTGAATCACATGCAGTTTCTGGTCCACGAGCAAGAGTTGTTTTCTGGTAAGAAGAGTCACTATTGCGCTGCCATTGCCATACACAGGACAAATAGCATTGGCGTCTTTTCCCAGCAAGTACACTGTATTGGACTGAAGAGGATCTACTGTTCTTGTCAGGTTCCTAAGCAGACTTGAACTAGATATGGCCGTGTGTGTAGGAAGCACAGTTTTTTTGTTCTGAGCAAGCTCACTTTTCGGAACACATAGGAAACACAGTAGAGTAGAAGAGTGCTCTTTTATCAAAAGCAGAGTGTGTTTCTTGGACGTCGAGCTAGCATTTGTTTCCCAGTCCTAAATGGAGTTGTGTCACATGCAGTTTTTTGTCCTACGAGCAAGAGTTGTTTTCTGGTAAGACAAGTCACTATTGGGCTCCAATTGCCATACACAGTGCAAATAGCACTCGCGTCTGTTCCCTGCAAGTACAGTGTATTGGACTGAAGAGGATCTACTGTTCTTGTCAGTTTCCTAAGCAGAGTTGAACTAGATATGGCCCGTGTGTGTAGGAAGCACAGTTCTTTTGTTCTGAGCAAGCTCACTGTTCAGACCCCATAGGAAGCACAGTAGAGTAGAAGAGTGCTCTTTTCTCAAAAGCAGAGTGTGTTTCATGTAAGGCGAGCTAGCATTTGTTTCCCAGTCCTAAATGGAGTTGAATCACATACAGTTTCTGGTCCTATGAGCAAGAGTTGTTTTCTGATAAGGAAAGTCACTATTGCGCTCCCATTGCCATACACAGTGCAAATAGCACTCGCGT
The DNA here is from genome assembly GCF_949786415.1 of Peromyscus eremicus. Taxonomy (NCBI): domain Eukaryota; kingdom Metazoa; phylum Chordata; class Mammalia; order Rodentia; family Cricetidae; genus Peromyscus; species Peromyscus eremicus. The sequence continues at coordinate 76,149 of NW_026735932.1, forward strand.
CTGTTCCCAGCAAGTACATTGTATCGTACTGAAGAGGAGCTACCGTTCATGTCAGTTTCCTAAGCAGAGTGGAACTAGTTTTGGCCAGTGTGTAGGAAGCACAGCTCTTTTGTTCTGAGCAAGCTCACTGTTCTGGCCCTATAGGAAACACAGTAGAGTAGAAGAGTGCTCTTTTCTCTAAAGCAGAGTGTGTTTTTTGTAAGGCGAGCTAGCGTTTGTTTCCCAGTCCTAAATGGAGTTGAATCACATGCAGTTTCTAGTCCTACGAGCAAGAGTTGTTTTATGTTAAGAAGAGTCACTTTTGCGCTGCCATTGCCATACACAGGACAAATTGCACTGGCGTCTGTTCCCAGCAAGTACAGTGTATTGGACTGAAGAGGATCTACTGTTCTTTTCAGGTTCCTAAGCTAAATTGAACTACATATGGCCGTGAATGTAGGAAGCACAGTTCTTTTGTTCTGAGCAAGCTCACTGTTCTGGCCCTATAGGAAACACAGTAGAGTAGAATAGTGCTCTTTTCTCAAAAGCAGATTGTGTTTCTTGTAAGGCGAGCTAGCGTTTGTTTCCCAGTCCTATATAGAGTTGAATCACATGCAGTTTCTGGTACTACGAGCAACAGTTGTTTTCTGTTAAGAAGAGTCAATATTTCGCTGCCATTGCCATACACAGGACAAATAGCACTGGAGTCTGTTCCCAGCAAGTACAGTGTATTGGACTGAAGAGGATCTAGTGTTCTTGTCAGGTTCCTAAGCAGACTTGAACTAGTTATGGCCGTGTGTGTAGGAAGCACAGTTTTTTTGTTCTCAGCAAGCTCACTGTTCGGAACACATAGGAAACACAGTAGAGTAGAAGAGTGCTCTTTTCTCAAAAGCAGAGTGTGTTTCATGTAAGGCGAGCTAGCATTTGTTTCTCAGTCCTAAATGGAGTTGAATCACATGCAGTTTCTGGTCCTATGAGCAAGAGTTGTTTTCTGGTAAGGAAAGTCACTATTGTGCTCCCATTGCCATACACAGTGCAAATAGCACTCGTGTCTGTTCCCAGCAAGTACAGTGTATCGGACTGAAGAGGAGCTACTGTTCTTGTCAGTTTCCTAAGCAGAGTTGAACTAGATATGTCCTGTGTGTGTAGGAAGCACAGTTCTTTTGTTCTGAGCAAGCTCACTGTTCGTACCCCATAGGAAACACAGTAGAGTAGAAGAGTGCTCTTTTCTCAAAAGCAGAGTGTGTTTCATGGAAGGCAAGCTAGCATTTGTTTCTCAGTCCTATATGGAGTTGAATCATATGCAGTTTCAGGTCCTACGAGCAAGAGTTGTTTTTTGGTAAGGAAAGTCACTATTGTGCTCCCATTGCCATCCACAGTGCAAATAGCACTGGCGTCTGTTCCCAGCAAGTACATTGTATCAGACTGAAGAGGAGCTACTGTTCTTGTCAGTTTCCTAAGCAGAGTGGAACTAATTTGGCCCGTGTGTAGGAAGCACAGCTCTTTTGTTCTGAGCAAGCTCACTGTTCTGGCCCTATAGGAAACACAGTAGAGTAGAAGAGTGCTCTTTTCTCTAAAGCAGAGTGTGTTTCTTGTAAGGCGAGCTAGCGTTTGTTTTTCAGTCCTAAATGGAGTTGAATCACATGCAGTTTCTAATCCTACGAGCAAGAGTTGTTTTATGGTAAGAAGAGTCACTATTGCCCTGCCATTGCCATACACAGGACAAATAGCACTGTTGTCTGTTCCCAGCAGTACAGTGTATTGGACTGAAGAGGATCTACTGTTCTGGTCAGGTTCCTAAGCAGAATTGAACTAGATATGGCCGTGTGTGTAGGAAGCACAGTTCTTTTGTTCTGAGCAAGTTCACTGTTCGGACCTCCTAGGAAACACAAAAGAGTAGAAGAGTACTTTTTTCTCTAAATCAGAGTGTGTTTCTTGTAAGGCGAGTTAGTGTTTGTTTCCCAGTCCTAAGTGGAGTTGTATCACATGCAGTTTCTGGTCCTACGAGCAAGAGTTGTTTTCTGGTAAGAAGAGTCACTATTGTGCTCCCATTGTCATACACAGGGCAAATAGCACACGCGTCCGTTCCCAGCATGTACAGTGTATTGGACTGAAGAGGATCTACTGTTCTTGTCAGGTTCCTAAGCAGAGTTGAACTAGATATGGCCGTGTGTGTAGGAAGCACGGTTCTTTTGTTCTGAGCAAGCTCACTGTTCTGGCCCTATAGGAAACACAGTAGAGTAGAAGAGTGCTCTTTTCTCAAAAGCAGATTGTGTTTCTTGTAAGGCGAGCTAGCGTTTGTTTCCCAGTCCCATATGGAGTTGAATCACATGCAGGTTGTGGTCCTACGAGCAAGAGTTGTTTTTTGGTAAGGAAAGTCACTATTGCGCTCCCATTGCCATACACAGTGCAAATAGCACTCGCGTCTGTTCCCAGCAAGTACAGTGTATCGGACTGAAGAGGAGCTACTGTTCTTGTCAGTTTCCTAAGCAGAGTTGATCGAGATATGTCCCTCGTGTGTAGGAAGCACATTTCTTTTGTTCTGAGCAAGCTCACTGTTTGGACCCCATAGGAAACACAGTAGAGTAGAAGACTGCTCTTTTCTCAAAAGCAGAGTGTGTTTCTTGTAAGGCGAGCTAGCGTTTGTTTCCCAGTCCTAAATGGAGTTGAATCACATGCAGTTTCTGGTCCTGCAAGCAAGAGCTGTTTTCTGGTAAGAAGAGTCACTATTGCGCTGCCATGGCCATACACAGGACAAATAGCACTGGCGTCTGTTCCCAGCAAGTACAGTGTATTGGACTGAAGAGGATCTAATGTTCTTGTCAGGTTCCTAAGCAGACTTGAACTAGATATGGCCGTGTGTGTAGGAAGCACAGTTTTTTTGTTCTGAGCAAGCTTACTTTTCGGAACACATAGGAAACACAGTAGAGTAGAAGAGTGCTCTTTTCTCAAAAGCAGAGTGTGTTTCTTAAAAGTCGAGCTAGCGTTTGTTTCCCAGTCCTAAATGGAGTTGAGTCACATGCAGTTTTTTGTCCTATGAGCAAGAGTTGTTTTCTGGTAAGACAAGTCATTATTGGGCTCCAATTGCCATACACAGTGCAAATAGCACTCGCTTCTGTTCCCCGCAAGTACATTGTATTGGACTGAATAGGAGATACTGTTCTTGTCAGGTTACTAAGCAGAGTTGAACTAGATATGATCCGTGTGTGTAGGAAGCACAGTTCTTTGGTTCTGAGCAAGCTCACTGTTTGGACCCCAAAAGAAACACAGTAGAGTAGAAGAGTGCTCTTTTCTCAAAAGCAGAGTGTGTTTCATGTAAGGCGAGCTAGCATTTGTTTCTCAGTCCTAAATGGAGTTGAATCACATGCAGTTTCTGGTCCTACGAGCAAGAGTTGTTTTCTGGTAAGGAAAGTCACTATTGTGCTCCCATTGCCATACCCAGTGCAAATAGCACTCGAATCTGTTCCCAGCAAGTACAGTGTATCGGACTGAAGAGGAGCTACTGTTCTTGTCAGTTTCCTAAGCAGAGTTGAACTAGATATGGCCCCTGTGTAGGAAGCACAGCTCTTTTGTTCTGAGCAAGCTCACTGTTCTGGCCCTATAGGAAACACAGTAGAGTAGAAGAGTGCTCTTTTCTCTAAAGCAGAGTCTGTTTCTTGTAAGGCGAGCTAGTGTTTGTTTTTCAGTCCTAAATGGAGTTGAATCACATGCAGTTTCTGGTCCTACAAGCAAGAGTTGTTTTATGGTAAGAAGAGTCACTATTGCCCTGCCATTGCCATACACAGGACAAATAGCACTGTTGTCTGTTCCCAGCAGTACAGTGTATAGGACTGAAGAGGATCTACTGTTCTTGTCAGGTTCCTAAGCAGAATTGAACTAGATATGGCCGTGTGTGTAGGAAGCACAGTTCTTTTGTTCTGAGCAAGTTCACTGTTCGGACCTCCTAGGAAACACAATAGAGTAGAAGAGTGCTTTTTTCTCTAAATCAGAGTGTGTTTCTTGTAAGGCGAGTTAGTGTTTGTTTCCCAGTCCTAAGTGGAGTTGTATCACATGCAGTTTCTGGTCCTACGAGCAAGAGTTGTTTTCTGGTATGAAGAGTCACTATTGTGCTTCCATTGTCATACACAGGGCAAATAGCACATGCATCTGTTCCCAGCATGTACAGTGTATTGGACTGAAGAGGATCTACTGTTCTTGTCAGGTTCCTAAGCAGAGTTGAACTAGATATGGCTGTGTGTGTAGGAAGCACGGTTCTTTTGTTCTGAGCAAGCTCACTGTTCTGGCCCTATAGGAAACACAGTAGAGTAGAAGAGTGCTCTTTTCTCAAAAGCAGATTGTGTTTCTTGTAAGGCGAGCTAGCGTTTGTTTCCCAGTCCCATATGGAGTTGAATCACATGCAGGTTCTGGTCCTAGGAGCAAGAGTTGTTTTTTGGTAAGAAAAGTCACTATTGTGCTCCCATTGCCATACACAGTGCAAATAGCACTCGCGTCTGTTCCCAGCAAGTACAGTGTATCGGACTGAAGAGGAGCTACTGTTCTTGTCAGTTTCCTAAGCAGAGTTGATCGAGATATGTCCCGCGTGTGCAGGAAGCACATTTCTTTTGTTCTGAGCAAGCTCACTGTTTGGACCCCATAGGAAACACAGTAGTGTAGAAGAGTGCTCTTTTCTCAAACGCAGAGTGTGTTTCTTGTAAGGCGAGCTAGCGTTTGTTTCCCAGTCCTAAATTGAGTTGAATCACATGAAGTTTCTGGTCCTGCAAGCAAGAGCTGTTTCCTGGTAAGAAGAGTCACTATTGCGCTGCCATTGCCATACACAGGACAAATAGCACTGGCATCTTTTCCCAGAAAGTACAGTGTATTGGACGAAAGAGGATCTACTGTTCTTGTCAGATTCCTAATCAGACTTGAACTAGATATGACCGTGTGTGTAGGAAGCACAGTTTTTTTGTTCTGAGCAAGCTCACTGTTCGGACCCCATAGGTACACAGTAGAGTAGAAGAGTGCTCTTTTCTCTAAAGCAGAGTGTGTTTCTTGTAAGGCGAGCTCGCGTTTGTTTCCCAGTCCTAAATGGAGTTGTCACAGGCATTTTTTGGTCCTATGAGCAAGAGTTGTTTTCTGGTAAGAAGAGTCACTATTGCGCTTCAAATGCAATACACAGTGCAAATAGCACACGCATCTGTTCCCAGCAATTACAGTGTATTGGACTGAATAGGAGCTACTGTTCTTCTCAGTTTCCTAAGCAGAGTTGAGCTAGATATGGCCCGTGTGTAGGAAGCACAGTTCTTTTGTTCTGAGCAAGCTCACTGCTCTGGCCCTATAAGAAACACAGTAGAGTAGAAGAGTGCTCTTTTCTCTAAAGCAGAGTGTGTTTCTTGTAAGGCGAGCTAGCGTTTGTTTCCCAGTCCTAAATGGAGTTGAATCACATGCAGTTTCTGGTCCTACGAGCAAGAGTTGTTTTCTGGTAAGAAGAGTCAATATTGCGCTGCCATTGCCATACACAGGACAAAGAGCACTGGCTTTTGTTCCCAGCAAGTACAGTGTATTGGACTGAAGAGGATCTACTGTTCTTGTCAGGTTCCTAAGCAGAATTGAACTAGATATGGCCGTGTGTGTAGGAAGCTCAGTTCTTTTGTTCTGAGCAAGCTCACTGTTTGGAACCCATAGAAAACACAGTAGAGTAGAAGAGTGCTCTTTTCTCTGAAGCAGAGTGTGTTTCTTGTAAGGCGAGGTAGCGTTTGTTTCCCAGTCCTAAATGGAGCGGAATCACATGCAGTTTCTGGTCCTATGAGCAAGAGTTGTTTTCTGGTAAGGAATGACACTATTGCGCTCCCATTGCCATACACAGTGCAAATAGCCCATGCGTCTGTTCCCAGCAAGTACAGTGTATCAGACTGAAGAGGAGCTACTGTTCTTGTCAATTTCCTAAGCAGAGTTGAACTAGATATGGCCCGTGTGTGTAGAAAGCACAGTTCTTTTTTTCTGAACAAGCTCACTGTTCTGGCCCTATAGGAAACACAGTAGAGTAGAAGAGTGCACTTTTCTTAAAAGCAGAGTGTGTTTCTTGTAAGGCGAGCTCGCGTTTGTTTCCCAGTTATAAATGGAGTTGAGTCAAATGCAGATTTTGGTCCTACAAGCAAGAGTTGTTTTCTGGTAAGAAGAGTGACTGTTGCGCTCCAAATGCCACATACAGTGCAAATAGCACTCACGTCTGTTCCCAGCAAGTACAGTGTATCGGACTGAACAGGAGCTACTGTTCTTGTCAGTTTCCTAAGCAGACTTGATCTAGATATGGCCGTGTCTGTAGGAAGCACATTTTTTTTTTTGTTCTGAGCAAGCTCACTGTTCGGAACACATAGGAAACACAGTAGAGTAGAAGAGTGCTCTTTTCTCAAAAGCAGAGTGTGTTTTTGGAAGGCGAGCTAGCGTTTGTTTCCCAGTCCTAAATGGAGTTGAGTCACATGCAGTTTTTTGTCCTACGAGCAAGAGTTGTTTTCTGGTAAGACGAGTCACTATTGTGTTTCAATTGCCATACACAGTGCAAATAGCACTCGCGTCTGTTCCCAGCAAGAACAGTGTATTGGACTGAATAGGAGCTACTGTTCTTGTCAGTTTCCTAAGAAGAGTTGAACGAGATATGGCCCGTGTGTGTAGGAAGCACAGTTCTTTTGTTCTGAGCAAGCTCACTTTTGGACCCCATAGGAAACACAGTAGAGTAGAAGAGTGCTCTTTTCTCTAAAGCAGAGTGTTTTTCTTGTAAGGTGAGCTCGCGTTTGTTTCCCTGTCCTAAATGGAGTTGAGTCACATGCAGTTTTTGGTCCTACGAGCAAGAGTTGTTTTCTGGTAAGAAGAGTCACTGTTGCGCTCGAAATGCCATACACAGTGTAAATAGTACTCGCGTCTGTTCCCTTCAAGTACAGTGTATTGGACTGATTAGGAGCTACAGTTCTTGTCAGTTTCCTCAGCAGAGTTGAACTAGATATGGCCGTGTGTGTAGGAAGCACAGTTCTTTTGTTCTGAGCAAGCTCACTGTTCTGGCCCTATAGGAAACACAGTAGAGTAGAAGAGTGCTCTTTTCTCAAAAGCATATTGTGTTTCTTGTAAGGCAAGCTAGCGTTTGTTTCCCAGTCCTAAATGGAGTTGAATCTCATGCAGTTTCTGGTCCTACGACCAAGAGTTGTTTTCTGGTAAGGAAAGTCACTATTGCGCTCCCATTGCCGTACACAGTGCAAATAGCACTCACGTCTGTTCCCAGCAAGTACAGTGTAACGGACTGAAGAGGAGCTACTGTTCTTTTCAGTTTCCTAAGCAGAGTTGAACGAGATAAATCCGGCGTGTGTAGGAATCACAGTTCTATTGTTCTGAGCAAGCTCACTGTTTGGACCCCATAGGAAACACAGTAGAGTAGAAGAGTGCTCTTTTCTCAAAAGCAGAGTGTGTTTCTTGTAGGGCGAGCTAGCGTTTGTTTCCCAGTCCTAAATGGAGTTGAATCACATGCAGTTTCTCTTCCACGAGCAAGAGTTGTTTTCTGGTAAGAAGAGTCACTATTGCGCTGCCATTGCCATACACAGGACAAATAGCACTGGCGTATGTTCCCAGCAAGTACAGTGTATTGGAGTGAAGAGGATCTACTGTTCTTGTCAGGTTCCTAAGCAGACTTGAACTAGATATGGCCGTGTCTGTAGGAAGCACAGTTTTTTTGTTCTGAGCAAGCACACTTTTCGGAACACATAGGAAACACAGTAGAGTAGAACAGTGCTCTTTTCTCAAAAGCAGAGTGTGTTTCTTAAAAGTCGAGCTAGCCTTTGTTTCCCAGTCCAAAATGGAGTTGAGTCACATGCAGTTTTTTGTTCTAGGAGCAAGAGTTGTTTTCTGGTAAGACAAGTCATTATTGGGCTCCAATTTCCATACACAGTGCAAATAGCACTCGCGTCTGTTCCCCGCAAGTATATTGTATTGGACTGAATAGGAGCTACTGTTATTGTCAGTTTACTAAGCAGAGTTGAACTAGATATGATCCGTGTGTGTAGGAAGCACAGTTCTTTGGTTCTGAGCAAGCTCACTGTTTGGACCCCATAAGAAACACAGTAGAGTAGAAGAGTGCTCTTTTCTCAAAAGCAGAGTGTGTTTCATGTAAGGCGAGCTAGCATTTGTTTCTCAGTCCTAAATGGAATTGAATCACATGCAGTTTCTGGTCCTACGAGCAAGAGTTGTTTTCTGGTAAGGAAAGTCACTATTGCGCTCCCATTTCCATACACAGTGCAAATAGCACTCGCGTCTGTTCCCAGCAAGAACAGTGTATTGGACTGAAGAGGTGCTACTGTTCTTCTCAGATTTCTAAGCAGAGTTGAACTAGATATGGCCCGTGTGTGTAGGAAGCACAGTTCATTTTTTCTGAGCAAGCTCACTGTTCTGGCCATATGGGAAACACAGTAGAGTAGAAGAGTGCTCTTTTCTCAAAAGCAGAGTGTGTTTCTTGTAAAGCGAGCTAGAGTTTGTTTCCCAGTCCTAAATGGAGTTGAATCACATGCAGTTTCTGGTCCACGAGCAAGAGTTGTTTTCTGGTAAGAAGAGTCACTATTGTGCTGCCATTGCCATACACAGGACAAATAGCACTGGCGTCTTTTCCCAGCAAGTACAGTGTATTGGACTGAAGAGGATCTACTGTTCTTGTCAGGTTCCTAAGCAGACTTGAAGTAGATATGGCCGTGTGTGTAGGAAGCGCAGTTCTTTTGTTCTGAGCAAGCTCACTGTTCGGACCCTATAGGAAACACAGTAGAGTAGAAGAGTGCTCTTTTATCAAAAGCAGAGTTTGTTTCTTGTAAGGCGAGCTAGCGTTTGTTTCCTAGTCCTAAAGGGAGTTGAATCACATGAAGTTTATGGTCCTATGAGCAAGAGTTGTTTTCTGGTAAGGAAAGTCACTATTGCGCTCCCATTGCCATACACAGTGCAAATAGCACTCGCGTCTGTTCCCAGCAAGTACAGTGTATCGGACTGAAGAGGAGCTACTTTTCTTGTCAGTTTCCTAAGCAGAGTTGAAGTAGATATGGCCCGTGTGTAGGAAGCACAGTTCTTATGTTCTGAGCAAGCTCACTGTTCTGGCCCTATAGGAAACACAGTAGAGTAGAAGAGTGCTCTTTTCTCTAAAGCAGAGTGTGTTTCTTGTAAGGCGAGCAAGCGTTTTTTTCCTAGTCCTAAATGGAGTTGAATCACATGCAGTTTCAGGTCCTAGGAACAAGAGTTCTTTTCTGGTAAGGAAAGTCACATTGCGCTCCCATTGCCATACACAGTGCAAATAGCACCCGCGTCTGTTCCCAGCAAGTACAGTGTATAGGACTGAAGAGGATCTACTGTTCTTGTCAGGTTCCTAAGCAGAGTTGAACTAGATATGGCCCATGCGTGTAGGAAGCACAGTTTTTTTGTTCTGAGCAAGCTCACTGTTCGGACCCCATAGAAAACACAGTAGAGTAGAAGAGTGATTTTTTCTCAAACGTAGAGTGTGTTTCTTTTAAGACGAGCTAGCTTTTGTTTCCCATTCCTAAATGGAGTGGAATCACATGCAGTTTCTGGTCCTACGAGCATGTGTTGTTTTCTGGTAACGAAAGTCACTATTGCGCTGCCATTGCCATACACAGGACAAATAGCATTGGCGTCTGTTCCCAGAAAGTACAGTGTATTGGAAAGAAGAGGAGCTACTGTTCTTGTCAGTTTCCTAAGCAGAGTTGAACTACATATGGCCCCTGTGTGTAGGAAGCACAGTTCTTTTGTTCTGAGCAAGCTCACTGTTCTGGCCCTATAGGAAACACAGTATAGTAGAAGAGTGCTATTTTCTCAAAAGCAGAGTGTGTTTCTTGTAAAGCGAGATAGAGTTTGTTTCCCAGTCCTAAATGGAGTTGAATCACATGCAGTTTCTGCTCCACGAGCAAGAGTTGTTTTCTGGTAAGAAGAGTCACTATTGCGCTGCCATTGCCATACACAGGACAAATAGCATTGGCGTCTGTTCCCAGCAAGTACACTGTATTGGAGTGAAGAGGATCTACTGTTCTTGTCAGATTCCTAAGCAGACTTGAACTAGACATGGCCGTGTGTGTAGGGAGCACAGTTTTTTCGTTCTGAGCAAGCTCACTTTTCCGAACACATAGGAAACACAGTAGAGTAGAAGAGTGCTCTTTTCTCAAAAGCAGAGTGTGTTTCATGTAAGGCGAGCTAGCATTTGTTTCCCAGACCTAAATGGAGTTGAATCACATGCAGTTTCTGGTCCTATGAGCAAGAGTTGTTTTATGGTAAGGAAAGTCACTATTGTGTTCCCATTGCCCTACACAAGGCAAATAGCACTCGCGTCTTTTCCCAGCAAGTACAGTGTATTGGACTGAATAGGAGCTACTGTTCTTGTCAGTTTACTAAGCATAGTTGAACTAGATATGGTCCGTGTGTGTAGGAAGCACAGTTCTTTGTTCTGAGCAAGCTCACTGTTTGGACCCCATAGGAAACACAGTAGAGTAGAAGAGTGCTCTTTTCTCTAAAGCAGAGTGTGTTTCTTGTAAGGCGAGCTACCGTTTGTTTCCCAGTCCTAAATGTATGGCATCACATGCAGTTTCTGGTCCTACGAGCAAGAGTTGTTTTCTGGTAAAGAAAGTCACTATTGCGCTCCCATTGCCATACACAGTGCAAATAGCCCTCGCGTCTGTTCCCAGCAAATACAGTGTACTGGACTGAAGAGGAGCTACTGTTCTTCTCAGTTTCCTAAGCAGAGTTGAACTAGATATGGCCCGTGTGTGTAGGAAGCACAGTTCTTTTTTTTGGAGCAAGCACACTGTTCTGGCCCTATAGGAAACACGGTAGAGTAGAAGAGTGCTCTTTTCTCAAAAGCAGAGTGTGTTTCTTGTAAAGCGAGCTAGAGTTTGTTTCCCAGGCCTAAATGGAGTTGAATCACATGCAGTTTCTGGTATTACGAGCAAGAGTTGTTTTCTGGTAAAAAGAGTCACTATTGCGCTGCCAATGCCATACACAGGAGAAATAGCACTGGAGTCGGTTCCTAGCAAGTACAGTGTATTGGACTGAAGAGGATCTACTGTTCTTGTCAGGTTCCTAAGCAGACTTGAACTAGATATGGCCGTGTGTGTAGGAAGCACAGTTTTTTTGTTCTCAGCAAGCTCACTGTTCGGAACACATAGGAAACACAATAGAGTAGTAGAGTGCTCTTTTCTCAAAAGCAGAGTGTGTTCAATGTAAGGCGAGCTAGCATTTGTTTCCCAGTCCTAAATGGAGTTGAATCACATGCAGTATCTGGTCCAACGAGCAAGAGTTGTTTTCTGGTAAGGAAAGTCACTATTGCGCTCCCATTTCCATACACAGTGCAAATAGCACTCGCGTCTGTTCCCAGCAAGTACAGTGTATCGGACTGAAGAGGAGCTACTTTTCTTGTCAGTTTTCTAAGCAGAGTTGAAGTAGATATGGCCCGTGTGTAGGAAGCACAGTTCTTATGTTCTGAGCAAGCTCACTGTTCTGGCCCTATAGGAAACACAGTAGAGTAGAAGAGTGCTCTTTTCTCTAAAGCAGAGTGTGTTTCTTGTAAGGCGAGCAAGCGTTTTTTTCCTAGTCCTAAATGGAGTCGAATCACATGCAGTTTCAGGTCCTAGGAACAAGAGTTCTTTTCTGGTAAGGAAAGTCACATTGCGCTCCCATTGCCATACACAGTGCAAATAGCACCCGCGTCTGTTCCCAGAAAGTACAGTGTATTGGACTGAAGAGGATCTACTGTTCTTGTCAGGTTCCTAAGCAGAGTTGAACTAGATATGGCCCATGCGTGTAGGAAGCACAGTTTTTTTGTTCTGAGCAAGCTCACTGTTCGGACCCCATAGAAAACACAGTAGAGTAGAAGAGTGCTTTTTTCTCAAACGTAGAGTGTGTTTCTTTTAAGACGAGCTAGCTTTTGTTTCCCATTCCTAAATGGAGTGGAATCACATGCAGTTTCTGGTCCTACGAGCATGTGTTGTTTTCTGGTAAGGAAAGTCACTATTGCGCTCCCATTGCCATATACAGTGCAAATAGCCCTCCTGTCTGTTCCCAGCATGTACAGTGTATTGGACTGAAGAGGAGGTACTGTTCTTATCAGTTTCCTAAGAAGACTTGAACTAGATATGGCCCATGTGTTTAGGAAGCACAGTTCTTTTTTTCTGAGAATGCTCACTGTTCTGGCCCTATAGGAAGCACAGTAGAGTAGAAGAGTGCTCTTTTCTCAAAAGCAGAGTGTGTTTCTTGTAAAGCGAGCTAGAGTTTGTTTCCCAGTCCTAAATGGAGTTGAGTCACATGCAGTTTTTTGTTCTATGAGCAAGAGTTGTTTTTTGGTAAGACCAGTCACTATTGTGCTCCAATTGCCACACACAGTGCACATAGCACTCGCGTCTGTTCTCAGCAAGTACAGTGTATCGGACTGAAGAGGAGCTGCTGTTCTTGTCAGTTTCCTAAGCAGAGTTGAACTAGATATGGCCCGAGTGTAGGAAGCACAGTTCTTTTCTTCTGAGCAAGCTCACTGTTCTGGCCCTATAGGAAACACAGTAGAGTTGAAGAGTGCTCTTTTCTCTAAAGCAGATAGTGTTTCTTGTAAGGCGAGCTAGCGTTTGTTTCCCAGTCCTAAATGGAGTGGAATCACATGCAGTGTCTGGTCCTATGAGCAAGAGTTGTTTTCTGGTAAAGAAAGTCACTATTGCGCTCCCATTGCCATACACAGTGCAAATAGCCCTCGCGTCTGTTCCCATCAAGTACAGTGTATTGGACTGAAGAGGATCTACTATTCTTCTCAGTTTCCTAAGCAGAGTTGAACTACATATGGCCCGTGTGTGTAGGAAGCACAGTTCTTTTTTTCTGAGGAAGCTCACTGTTCTGGCCCTATAGGAAACACAGTAGAGTAGAAGAGTGCTCTTTTCTCAAAAGCAGAGTGTGTTTCTTGTAAAGCGAGCTAGAGTTTGTTTCCCAGTCCTAAAATGGAGTTTAATCACATGCAGTTTCTGGTCCACGAGCAAGAGTTGTTTTCTGGTAAGAAGAGTCACTATTGCCCTGCCATTGCCATACACAGGACAAATAGCATTGGCGTCTGTTCCCAGCAAGTACACTGTATTGGAATGAAGAGGATCTACTGTTCTTGTCAGGTTCCTAAGCAGACTTGAACTAGATATGGCCGTGTGTGTAGGAAGCACAGTTTTTTTGTTCTGAGCAAGCTCACTTTTCGGAACACATAGGAAACACAGTAGAGTAGAAGAGTGCTCTTTTATCAAAAGCAGAGTGTGTTTCTTGGACGTCGAGCTAGCATTTGTTTCCCAGTCCTAAATGGAGTTGTGTCACATGCAGTTTTTTGTTCTACGAGCAAGAGTTGTTTTCTGGTAAGACAAGTCACTATTGGGCTCCAATTGCCATACACAGTGCAAATAGCACTCGCGACTGTTCCCTGCAAGTACAGTGTATTGGACTGAAGAGGATCTACTGTTCTTGTCAGTTTCCTAAGCAGAGTTGAACTAGATATGGCCCGTGTGTGTAGGAAGCACAGTTCTTTTGTTCTGAGCAAGCTCACTGTTCAGACCCCATAGGAAGCACAGTAGAGTAGAAGAGTGCTCTTTTCTCAAAAGCAGAGTGTGTTTCATGTAAGGCAAGCTAGCGTTTGTTTCCCAGTCCTAAATGGAGTTGAATCACATGCAGTTTCTAGTCCTACGAGCAAGAGTTGTTTTATGTTAAGAAGAGTCACTTTTGCGCTGCCATTGCCATACACAGGACAAATAGCACTCACGTCTGTTCCCAGCAAGTACAGTGTATCAGACTGAAGAGGAGCTACTGTTCTTGTCAGTTTCCTAAGCAGAGTTGAACGAGATATGTCCCGCGTGTGTAGGAATCACAGTTCTTTTGTTCTGAGCAAGCTCACTGTTTGGACCCCATAGGAAACACAGTAGAGTAGAAGAGTGCTCTTTTCTCAAAAGCAGAGTGTGTTTCTTGTAGGGCGAGCTAGCGTTTGTTTCCCAGTCCTAAATGGAGTTGAATCACATGCAGTTTCTCTTCCACGAGCAAGAGTTGTTTTCTGGTAAGAAGAGTCACTATAGCGCTGCCATTGCCATACACAGGACAAATAGCACTGGCGTCTGTTCCCAGCAAGTACAGTGTATTGGACTGAAGAGGATCTACTGTTCTTGTCAGGTTCCTAAGCAGACTTGAACTAGATATGGCCGTGTGTGTAGGAAGCACAGTTTTTTTGTTCTGAGCAAGCTCACTTTTCAGAACACATAGGAAACACAGTAGAGTAGAAGAGTGCTCTTTTCTCAAAAGCAGAGTGTGTTTCTTAAAAGTCGAGCTAGCCTTTGTTTCCCAGTCCAAAATGGAGTTGAGTCACATGCAATTTTTTGTCCTACGAGCAAGAGTTGTTTTCTGGTAAGACAAGTCATTATTGGGCTCCAATTGCCATACACAGTGCAAATAGCACTCGCGTCTGTTCCCCGCAAGTACATTGTATTGGACTGAATAGGAGCTACTGTTATTGTCAGTTTACTAAGCAGAGTTGAACTAGATATGATCCGTGTGTGTAGGAAGCACAGTTCTTTGGTTCTGAGCAAGCTCACTGTTTGGACCCCAAAAGAAACACAGTAGAGTAGAAGAGTGCTCTTTTCTCAAAAGCAGAGTGTGTTTCATGTAAGGCGAGCTAGCATTTGTTTCTCAGTCCTAAATGGAATTGAATCACATGCAGTTTCTGGTCCTACGAGCAAGAGTTGTTTTCTGGTAAGGAAAGTCAGTATTGCGCTCCCATTGCCATACACAGTGCAAATAGCACTCGCGTCTGTTCCCAGCAAGTACAGTGTATCGGACTGAAGAGGAGCTACTGTTCTTGTCAGTTTCCTAAGCAGAGTTGAACTAGATATGGCCCGTGTGTGTAAGAAGCACAGTTCTTTTGTTCTGAGCAAGCTCACTGTTCGGACCCCATAGGAAACACAGTAGAGTAGAAGAGTGCTCTTTTCTCAAAAGCAGAGTGTGTTTCATGGAAGGCAAGCTAGCATTTGTTTCTCAGTCCTAAATGGAGTTTAATCATATGCAGTTTCTGGTCCTACGAGCAAGAGTTGTTTTCTGGTAAGGAAAGTCACTATTGTGCTCCCATTGCCATCCACAGTGCAAATAGCACTGGCATCTGTTCCCAGGAGATACAGTGTATCAGACTGAAGAGGAGCTACTGTTCTTGTCAGTTTCCTAAGCATAGTTGAACTAGATATGTGCCGTGTGTGTAGGAAGCACAGTTCTTTTTTTCTGAGCAAGCTCACTGTTCTGGCCCTATAGGAAACACAGTAGAGTAGAAGAGTGCTCTTTTCTCAAAAGCAGAGTGTGTTTCTTGTAAAGCGAGCTAGAGTTTGTTTCCCAGTCCTAAAATGGAGTTGAATCACATGCAGTTTCTGGTCCACGAGCAAGAGTTGTTTTCTGGTAAGAAGAGTCACTATTGCGCTGCCATTGCCATACACAGGACAAATAGCATTGGCGTCTGTTCCCAGCAAGTACACTGTATTGGACTGAAGAGGATCTACTGTTCTTGTCAGGTTCCTAAGCAGACTTGAACTAGATATGGCCGTGTGTGTAGGAAGCACCGTTTTTTCGTTCTGGGCAAGCTCACTTTTCGGAACACATAGGAAACACAGTAGAGTAGAAGAGTGCTCTTTTATCAAAAGCAGAGTGTGTTTCTTGGACGTCGAGAAGCATTTGTTTCCCAGTCCTAAATGGAGTTGTGTCACATGCAGTTTTTTGTCCTACGAGCAAGAGTTGTTTTCTGGTAAGACAAGTCACTATTGGGCTCCAATTGCCATGCACAGTGCAAATAGCACTCGCATCTGTTCCCTGCAAGTACAGTGTATTGGACTGAAGAGGATCTACTGTTCTTGTCAGTTTCCTAAGCAGAGTTGAACTAGATATGGCCCGTGTGTGTAGGAAGCACAGTTCTTTTGTTCTGAGCAAGCTCACTGTTCAGACCCCATAGGAAGCACAGTAGAGTAGAAGAGTGCTCTTTTCTCAAAAGCAGAGTGTGTTTCATGTAAGGCGAGCTAGCATTTGTTTCCCAGTCCTAAATGGAGTTGAATCACATACAGTTTCTGGTCCTATGAGCAAGAGTTGTTTTCTGGTAAGGAAAGTCACTATTGCGCTCCCATTGCCATCCACAGTGCAAATAGCACTCGCGTCTGTTCCCAGCAAGTACATTGTATCGGACTGAAGAGGAGCTACTGTTCTTGTCAGTTTCCTAAGCAGAGTGGAACTAGTTTTGGCCCGTGTGTAGGAAGCACAGCTCTTTTGTTCTGAGCAAGCTCACTGTTCTGGCCCTATAGGAAACACAGTAGAGTAGAAGAGTGCTCTTTTCTCTAAAGCAGAGTGTGTTTCTTGTAAGGCGAGCTAGCGTTTGTTATCCAGTCCTAAATGGAGTTGAATCACATGCAGTTTCTAGTCCTACGAGCAAGAGTTGTTTTATGTTAAGAAGAGTTACTTTTGCACT
>NW_026735933.1:0-92618 GCF_949786415.1 Peromyscus eremicus
ATAGGGCCAGAACAGTGAGCTTGCTCAGAACAAAAGAACCGGGCTTCCTACACACACGGGGCATATCTAGTTCAACTCTGCTTAGGAAACTGACAAGAACAGTAGCTTCTCTTCAGTCCAATACACTGTACTTGCTGGGAACAGACGCGAGTGCTATTTGCACTGTGTATGGCAATGGGAGCGCAATAGTGACTCTTCTTAGCAGAAAACAACTCTTGCTAGTAGGAGCAGAAACTGCATGGGATTCAACTCCGTTTAGGACTGGGAAACAAACGCTAGCTCGCCTTGCAAGAAACACACTCTGCTTTTGAGAAAACAGCACTCTTCTACTCTCCAGTGTTTCCTATAGGGCCAGAACATTGAAGCTTGCTCAGAACAAAAGAACTGTGCTTCCTACACACACGGGCATATCTAGTTCAACTCTGCTTAGGAAACTGACAAGACAGTAGCTTCTCTTCAGTCCAATACACTGTACTTGCTGGGAACAGACGCAAGTGCTATTTACACTGTGTATGGCAATGGGAGCGCAATAGTGACTCTTCTTAGCAGAAAACAACTCTTGCTCATAGGACCAGAAACTGCATGGGATTCAACTCCGTTTAGGACTGGGAAACAAACGCTAGCTCGCCTTGCAAGAAACACACTCTGCTTTTGAGAAAACAGCACTCTTCTACTCTCCTGTGTTTCCTATAGGGCCAGAACATTGAGCTTGCTCAGAACAAAAGAACTGTGCTTCTACACACACGGGGCATATCTAGTTCAACTCTGCTTAGGAAACTGACAAGAACAGTAGCTTCTCTTCAGTCCAATACACTGTACTTGCTGGGAACAGACGCGAGTGCTATTTGCACTGTGTATGGCAATGGGAGCGCAATAGTGACTCTTCTTAGCAGAAAACAACTCTGGCTCGTAGGACCAGAAACTGCATGGGATTCAACTGCCTTTAGGACTGGGAAACAAACGCTAGCTCGCCTTGCAAGAAACACACTCTGCTTTTGAGAAAACAGCACTCTTCTACTCTCCTGTGTTTCCTATAGGGCCAGAACAGTGAGCTTGCTCAGAACAAAAAACTGTGATTCCTACACACACGGGGCATATCTAGTTCAAGTCTGCTTAGGAAACTGACAAGAACAGTAGCTTCTCTTCAGTCCAATACACTGTACTTGCTGGGAACAGACGCGAATGCTGTTTGCACTGTGTATGGCAATGGGAGCGCATAGTGACTTTTCTTAGCAGAAAACAACTCTTGCTCATAGGACCAGAAACTGCATTGGATTCAACTCCGTTTAGGACTGAGAAACAAACGCTATCTCGCCTTGCAAGAAACACACTCTGCTTTTGAGAAAAGAGCACTCCTCTACTCTCCTGTGTTTCCTATAGGGACAGGACAGTGAGCTTGCTCAGAACAAAAGAACTGTGCTTCCTACACACACGGGCATATCTAGTTCAACTCTGCTTAGGAAACTGACAAGAACAGATGCTTCTCTTCAGTCCAATACACTGTACTTGCTGGGAACAGACGCGAGTGCTATTTGCACTGTGTATGGCAATGGGAGCGCATAGTGACTCTTCTTAGCAGAAAACAACTCTTGCTAGTAGGAGCAGAAACTGCATGGGATTCAACTCCGTTTAGGACTGGGAAACAAACGCTAGCTCGCCTTGCAAGAAACACACTCTGCTTTTGAGAAAACAGCACTCTTCTACTCTCCAGTGTTTCCTATAGGGCCAGAACATTGAGCTTGCTCAGAACAAAAGAACTGTGCTTCCTACACACACGGGGCATATCTAGTTCAACTCTGCTTAGGAAGCTGACAAGAACAGTAGCTTCTATTCAGTCCAATACACTGTACTGGCTGGGAACAGACGCGAGTGCTATTTGCACTGTGTATGGCAATGGGAGCACAATAGTCACTCTTCTTAGCAGAAAACAACTCTTGCTAGTAGGAGCAGAAACTGCATGGATTCAACTCCGTTTAGGACTGGGAAACAAACGCTAGCTCGCCTTGCAAGAAACACACTCTGCTTTTGAGAAAACAGCACTCTTCTACTCTCCTGTGTTTCCTATAGGGCCAGAACATTGAGCTTGCTCAGAACAAAAGAACTGTGCTTCCTACACACACGGGGCAAATCTAGTTCAACTCTGCTTAGGAAACTGACAAGAACAGTAGCTTCTCTTCAGTCAATACACTGTACTTGCTGGGAACAGACGCGAGTGCTATTTGCACTGTGTATGGCAATGGGAGCGCAATAGTGACTCTTCTTAGCAGAAAACAACTCTGGCTCGTAGGACCAGAAACTGCATGGGATTCAACTCCGTTTAGGACTGGGAAACAAACGCTAGCTCGCCTTGTAAGAAACACACTCTGCTTTTGAGAAAACAGCACTCTTCTACTCTCCTGTGTTTCCTACAGGACCAGAACAGTGAGCTTGCTCAGAACAAAAGAACTGTGCTCCTACACACACGGGGCAAATCTAGTTCAACTCTGCTTAGGAAACTGACAAGAACAGTAGCTTCTCTTCAGTCCAATACACTGTACTTGCTGGGAACAGACGCGAGTGCTATTTGCACTGTGTATGGCAATGGGAGCGCAATAGTGACTCTTCTTAGCAGAAAACAACTCTGGCTCGTAGGACCAGAAACTGCATGGGATTCAACTGCGTTTAGGACTGGGAAACAAACGCTAGCTCGCCTTGCAAGAAACACACTCTGCTTTTGAGAAAACAGCACTCTTCTACTCTCCTGTGTTACCTATAGGGCCAGAACAGTGAGCTTGCTCAGAACAAAAGAACTGTGATTCCTACACACACGGGGCATATCTAGTTCAAGTCTGCTTAGGAAACTGACAAGAACAGTAGCTTCTCTTCAGTCCAATACACTGTACTTGCTGGGAACAGACGCGAATGCTATTTGCACTGTGTATGGCAATGGGAGCGCAATAGTGACTTTTCTTAGCAGAAAACAACTCTTGCTCATAGGACCAGAAACTGCATTGGATTCAACTCCGTTTAGGACTGAGAAACAAACGCTATCTCGCCTTGCAAGAAACACACTCTGCTTTTGAGAAAAGAGCACTCCTCTACTCTCCTGTGTTTCCTATAGGGACAGGACAGTGAGCTTGCTCAGAACAAAAGAACTGTGCTTCCTACACACACGGGGCATATCTAGTTCAACTCTGCTTAGGAAACTGACAAGAACAGTAGCTTCTCTTCAGTCCAATACACTGTACTTGCTGGGAACAGACGCGAGTGCTATTTGCACTGTGTATGGCAATGGGAGCGCAATAGTGACTCTTCTTAG
This sequence comes from Peromyscus eremicus, assembly GCF_949786415.1. NCBI lineage: Eukaryota > Metazoa > Chordata > Mammalia > Rodentia > Cricetidae > Peromyscus > Peromyscus eremicus. The sequence continues at coordinate 3,299 of NW_026735933.1, forward strand.
CAGAAAACAACTCTTGCCGTAGGACCAGAAACTGCATGGGATTCAACTCCGTTTAGGACTGCGAAACAAACGCTGGCTCGCCTTGCAAGAAACACACTCTGCTTTTGAGAAAACAGCACTCTTCTACTCTCCTGTGTTTCATATAGGGCCAGAACATTGAGCTTGCTCAGAACAAAAGAACTGTGCTTCCTACACACACGGGGCATATCTAGTTCAACTCTGCTTAGGAAACTGACAGGAACAGTAGCTTCTCTTCAGTCCAATACACTGTACTTGCTGGGAACAGACGCGAGTGCTATTTGCACTGTGTATGGCAATGGGAGCGCAATAGTGACTCTTCTTAGCAGAAAACAACTCTTGCTCGTAGGACCAGAAACTGCTTGGGATTCAACTCCGTTTAGGACTGGGAAACAAACGCTAGCTCGCCTTGCAAGAAACACACTCTGCTTTTGAGAAAACAGCACTCTTCTACTCTCTTGTGTTTCCTATAGGGCCAGAACAGTGAGCTTGCTCAGAACAAAAGAACTGTGCTTCCTACACACACGGGGCATATCTAGTTCAACTCTGCTTAGGAAACTGACAAGACAGTAGCTTCTCTTCAGTCCAATACACTGTACTTGCTGGGAACAGACGCAAGTGCGATTTGCACTGTGTATGGCAATGGGAGCGCAATAGTGACTCTTCTTAGCAGAAAACAACTCTTGCTCGTAGGACCAGAAACTGCATGGAATTCAACTCCGTTTAGGACTGGGAAACAAACGCTAGCTCGCCTTGCAAGAAACACACTCTGCTTTTGAGAAAACAGCACTCTTCTACTCTCCTGTGTTTCCTATAGGGCCAGAACAGTGAGCTTGCTCAGAACAAAAGAACTGTGCTTCCTACACACACGGGGCATATCTAGTTCAACTCTGCTTAGGAAACTGACAAGAACAGTAGCTTCTCTTCAGTCCAATACACTGTACTTGCTGGAACAGACGCGAGTGCTATTTGCACTGTGTATGGCAATGGGAGCGCAATAGTGACTTTTCTTAGCAGAAAACAACTCTTGCTCATAGGACCAGAAACTGCATTGGATTCAACTCCGTTTAGGACTGAGAAACAAACGCTATCTCGCCTTGCAAGAAACACACTCTGCTTTTGAGAAAAGAGCACTCCTCTACTCTCCTGTGTTTCCTATAGGGCCAGGACATTGAGCTTGCTCAGAACAAAAGAACTGTGCTTCCTAACACACACGGGGCATATCTAGTTCAACTCTGCTTAGGAAACTGACAAGAACAGTAGCTTCTCTTCAGTCCAATACACTGTACTTGCTGGGAACAGACGCGAGTGCTATTTGCACTGTGTATGGCAATGGGAGCGCAATAGTGACTCTCTTTGCAGAAAACAACTCTTGCTCGTAGGACCAGAAACTGCATGGGATTCAACTCCGTTTAGGACTGCAAAACAAACGCTGGCTCGCCTTGCAAGAAACACACTCTGCTTTTGAGAAACAGCACTCTTCTACTCTCCTGTGTTTCATATAGGGCCAGAACATTGAGCTTGCTCAGAACAAAAAGAACTGTGCTTCCTACACACACGGGGCATATCTAGTTCAACTCTGCTTAGGAAACTGACAGGAACAGTAGCTTCTCTTCAGTCCAATACACTGTACTTGCTGGGAACAGACGCGAGTGCTACTTGCACTGTGTATGGCAATGGGAGCGCAATAGTGACTCTTCTTAGCAGAAACAACTCTTGCTCGTAGGACCAGAAACTGCTTGGGATTCAACTCCGTTTAGGACTGGGAAACAAACGCTAGCTCGCCTTGCAAGAAACACACTCTGCTTTTGAGAAAACAGCACTCTTCTACTCTCCTGTGTTTCCTATAGGGCCAGAACAGTGAGCTTGCTCAGAACAAAAGAACCGTGCTTCCTACACACACGGGGCATATCTAGTTCAACTCTGCTTAGGAAACTGACAAGAACAGTAGCTTCTCTTCATTCCAATACACTGTACTTGCTGGGAACCAACGCGAGTGCTATTTGCACTGTGTATGGCAATAGAAGCGCAATAGTGACTCTTCTTAGCAGAAAACAACTCTTGCTCGTAGGAGCAGAAACTGCATGGGATTCAACTCCGTTTAGGACTGGGAAACAAACGCTATCTCGCCTTGCAAGAAACACACTCTGCTTTTGAGAAAACAGCACTCTTCTACTCTCCTGTGTTTCCTATAGGGCCAGAACATTGAGCTTGCTCAGAACAAAAGAACTGTGCTTCCTACACACACGGGGCATATCTAGTTCAACTCTGCTTAGGAAACTGACAAGAACTGTAGCTTCTCTTCAGTCTAATACACTGTACTTGCTGGGAACAGACGCGAGTGCTATTTGCACTGTGTATGGCAATGGGAGCGCAATAGTGACTCTTCTTAGCAGAAAACAACTCTTGCTCATAGGACCAGAAACTGCATGGGATTCAACTCCGTTTAGGACTGGGAAACAAACGCTAGCTCGCCTTGCAAGAAACACACTCTGCTTTTGAGAAAGCAGCACTCTTCTACTCTCCTGTGTTTCCTATAGGGCCAGAACATTGAGCTTGCTCAGAATAAAAGAACTGTGCTTCCTACACACACGGGGCATATCTAGTTCAAGTCTGCTTAGGAAACTGACAAGAACAGTAGCTTCTCTTCAGTCCAATACACTGTATTTGCTGGGAACAGACGCGAGTGCTATTTGCACTGTGTATGGCAATGGGAGCGCAATAGTGACTCTTCTTAGCAGAAAACAACTCTTGCTAGTAGGAGCAGAAACTGCATGGGATTCAACTCCGTTTAGGACTGGGAAACAAACGCTAGCTCGCCTTGCAAGAAACACACTCTGCTTTTGAGAAAACAGCACTCTTCTACTCTCCTGTGTTTCCTATAGGGCCAGAACATTGAGCTTGCTCAGAACAAAAGAACTGTGCTTCCTACACACACGGGGCATATCTAGTTCAACTCTGCTTAGGAAACTGACAAGAACAGTAGCTTCTCTTCAGTCCAATACACTGTACTTGCTGGGAACAGACGCGAGTGCTATTTGCCACTGTGTATGGCAATGGGAGCACAATAGTGACTCTTCAGAAAACAACTCTTACTAGTAGGAGCAGAAACTGCATGGGATTCAACTCCGTTTAGGACTTGGAAACAAACGCTAGCTCGCCTTGCAAGAAACACACTCTGCTTTGAGAAAACAGCACTCTTCTACTCTCCTGTGTTTCCTATAGGGCCAAAACATTGAGCTTGCTCAGAACAAAAGAACTGTGCTTCCTACACACACGGGGCATATCTAGTTCAACTCTGCTTAGGAAACTGACAAGAACAGTAGCTTCTCTTCAGTCTAATACACTGTACTTGCTGGGAACAGACGCGAGTGCTATTTGCACTGTGTATGGCAATGGGAGCGCAATAGTGACTCTTCTTAGCAGAAAACAACTCTTGCTCATAGGACCAGAAACTGCATGGGATTCAACTCCGTTTAGGACTGGGAAACAAACGCTAGCTCGCCTTGCAAGAAACACACTCTGCTTTTGAGAAAAGAGCACTCCTCTACTCTCCTGTGTTTCCTATAGGGCCAGGACAGTGAGCTTGCTCAGAACAAAAGAACTGTGCTTCCTACACACACGGGGCATATCTAGTTCAACTCTGCTTAGGAAACTGACAAGAACAGTAGCTTCTCTTCAGTCCAATACACTGTACTTGCTGGGAACAGACGCGAGTGCTATTTGCACTGTGTATGGCAATGGGAGCGCAATAGTGACTCTTCTTAGCAGAAAACAACTCTTGCCCATAGGACCAGAAAGTGCATGGGATTCAACTCCGTTTAGGACTGGGAAACAAACGCTAGCTCGCCTTGTAAGAAACACACTCTGCTTTTGAGAAAACAGCACTCTTCTACTCTCCTGTGTTTCCTACAGGACCAGAACAGTGAGCTTGCTCAGAACAAAAGAACTGTGCTTCCTACACACACGGGGCATATCTAGTTCAACTCTGCTTAGGAAACTGACAAGAACAGTAGCTTCTCTTCAGTCCAATACACTGTACTTGCTGGGAACAGACGCGAGTGCTATTCGCACTGTGTATGGCAATGGGAGCGCAATAGTGACTCTTCTTTGCAGAAAACAACTCTTGCTCGTAGGACCAGAAACTGCATGGGATTCAACTCCCTTTAGGACTGCGAAACAAACGCTGGCTCGCCTTGCAAGAAACACACTCTGCTTTTGAGAAAACAGCACTCTTCTACTCTCCTGTGTTTCATATAGGGCCAGAACATTGAGCTTGCTCAGAACAAAAGAACTGTGCTTCCTACACACATGGGGCATATCTAGTTCAACTCTGCTTAGGAAACTGACAGGAACAGTAGCTTCTCTTCAGTCCAATACACTGTACTTGCTGGGAACAGACGCGAGTGCTATTTGCACTGTGTATGGCAATGGGAGCGCAATAGTGACTCTTCTTAGCAGAAAACAACTCTTGCTCGTAGGACCAGAAACTGCTTGGGATTCAACTCCGTTTAGGACTGGGAAACAAACGCTAGCTCGCCTTGCAAGAAACACACTCTGCTTTTGAGAAAACAGCACTCTTCTACTCTCCTGTGTTTCCTATAGGGCCAGAACAGTGAGCTTGCTCAGAACAAAAGAACCGTGCTTCCTACACACACGGGGCATATCTAGTTCAACTCTGCTTAGGAAACTGACAAGAACAGTAGCTTCTCTTCAGTCCAATACACTGTACTTGCTGGGAACAGACGCGAGTGCTATTTGCACTGTGTATGGCAATGGGAGCGCAATAGTGACTCTTCTTAGCAGAAAACAACTCTTGCTCGTAGGACCAGAAACTGCATGGGATTCAACTCCGTTTAGGACTGGGAAACAAACGCTAGCTCGCCTTGCAAGAAACACACTCTGCTTTTGAGAAAACAGCACTCTTCTACTCTCCTGTGTTTCCTATAGGGCCAGAACATTGAGCTTGCTCAGAACAAAAGAACTGTGCTTCCTACACACACGGGGCATATCTAGTTCAACTCTGCTTAGTTAACTGACAAGACAGTAGCTTCTCTTCAGTCCAATACACTGTACTTGCTGGGAACAGACGCAAGAGCGATTTGCACTGTGTATGGCAATGGGGAGCGCAATAGTGACTCTTCTTAGCAGAAAACAACTCTTGCTCATAGGACCAGAAACTGCATGGAATTCAACTCCGTTTAGGACTGGGAAACAAACGCTAGCTCGCCTTGCAAGAAACACACTCTGCTTTTGAGAAAACAGCACTCTTCTACTCTCCTGTGTTTCCTATAGGGCCAGAACAGTGAGCTTGCTCAGAACAAAAGAACTGTGCTTCCTACACACACGGGGCATATCTAGTTCAACTCTGCTTAGGAAACTGACAAGAACAGTAGCTTCTCTTCAGTCCAATACACTGTACTTGCTGGGAACAGACGCGAGTGCTATTCGCACTGTGTATGGCAATGGGAGCGCAATAGTGACTCTTCTTTGCAGAAAACAACTCTTGCTCGTAGGACCAGAAACTGCATGGGATTCAACTCCGTTTAGGACTGCGAAACAAACGCTGGCTCGCCTTGCAAGAAACACACTCTGCTTTTGAGAAACAGCACTCTTCTACTCTCCTGTGTTTCATATAGGGCCAGAACATTGAGCTTGCTCAGAACAAAAGAACTGTGCTTCCTACACACATGGGGCATATCTAGTTCAACTCTGCTTAGGAAACTGACAGGAACAGTAGCTTCTCTTCAGTCCAATACACTGTACTTGCTGGGAACAGACGCGAGTGCTATTTGCACTGTGTATGGCAATGGGAGCGCAATAGTGACTCTTCTTAGCAGAAAACAACTCTTGCTCGTAGGACCAGAAACTGCTTGGGATTCAACTCCGTTTAGGACTGGGAAACAAACGCTAGCTCGCCTTGCAAGAAACACACTCTGCTTTTGAGAAAACAGCACTCTTCTACTCTCCTGTGTTTCCTATAGGGCCAGAACAGTGAGCTTGCTCAGAACAAAAGAACCGTGCTTCCTACACACACGGGGCATATCTAGTTCAACTCTGCTTAGGAAACTGACAAGAACAGTAGCTTCTCTTCAGTCCAATACACTGTACTTGCTGGGAACAGACGCGAGTGCTATTTGCACTGTGTATGGCAATGGGAGCGCAATAGTGACTCTTCTTAGCAGAAAACAACTCTTGCTCGTAGGACCAGAAACTGCATGGGATTCAACTCCGTTTAGGACTGGGAAACAAACGCTAGCTCGCCTTGCAAGAAACACACTCTGCTTTTGAGAAAACAGCACTCTTCTACTCTCCTGTGTTTCCTATAGGGCCAGAACATTGAGCTTGCTCAGAACAAAAGAACTGTGCTTCCTACACACACGGGGCATATCTAGTTCAACTCTGCTTAGTTAACTGACAAGACAGTAGCTTCTCTTCAGTCCAATACACTGTACTTGCTGGGAACAGACGCAAGAGCGATTTGCACTGTGTATGGCAATGGGAGCGCAATAGTGACTCTTCTTAGCAGAAAACAACTCTTGCTCATAGGACCAGAAACTGCATGGAATTCAACTCCGTTTAGGACTGGGAAACAAACGCTAGCTCGCCTTGCAAGAAACACACTCTGCTTTTGAGAAAACAGCACTCTTCTACTCTCCTGTGTTTCCTATAGGGCCAGAACAGTGAGCTTGCTCAGAACAAAAGAACTGTGCTTCCTACACACACGGGGCATATCTAGTTCAACTCTGCTTAGGAAACTGACAAGAACAGTAGCTTCTCTTCAGTCCAATACACTGTACTTGCTGGGAACAGACGCGAGTGCTATTTGCACTGTGTATGGCAATGGGAGCGCAATAGTGACTCTTCTTAGCAGAAAACAACTCTTGCTCATAGGACCAGAAACTGCATGGGATTCAACTCTGTTTAGGACTGGGAAACAAACGCTAGCTCGCCTTGCAAGAAACACACTCTGCTTTTGAGAAAACAGCACTCTTCTACTCTCCTGTGTTTCCTATAGGGCCAGAACATTGAGCTTGCTCAGAACAAAAGAACTGTGCTTCCTACACACACGGGGCATATCTAGTTCAACTCTGCTTAGGAAACTGACAAGAACAGTAGCTTCTCTTCAGTCTAATACACTGTACTTGCTGGGAACAGACGCGAGTGCTATTTGCACTGTGTATGGCAATGGGAGCGCAATAGTGACTCTTCTTAGCAGAAAACAACTCTTGCTCATAGGACCAGAAACTGCATGGGATTCAACTCCGTTTAGGACTGGGAAACAAACGCTAGCTCGCCTTGCAAGAAACACACTCTGCTTTTGAGAAAACAGCACTCTACTACTCTCCTGTGTTTCCTATAGGGCCAGAACAGTGAGCTTGCTCAGAACAAAAGAACTGTGCTTCCTACACACACGGGGCATATCTAGTTCAACTCTGCTTAGGAAACTGACAAGAACAGTAGCTTCTCTTCAGTCCAATACACTGTACTTGCTGGGAACAGACGCGAGTGCTATTTGCACTGTGTATGGCAATGGGAGCGCAATAGTGACTCTTCTTTGCAGAAAAAAACTCTTGCTCGTAGGACCAGAAACTGCATGGGATTCAACTCCATTTAGGACTGGGAAACAAACACTAGCTCGCCTTGCAAGAAACACACTCTGCTTTTGAGAAAACAGCACTCTTCTACTCTCCTGTGTTTCCTATAGGGCCAGAACATTGAGCTTGCTCAGAACAAAAGAACTGTGCTTCCTACACACACGGGGCATATCTAGTTCAACTCTGCTTAGGAAACTGACAAGAACAGTAGCTTCTCTTCAGTTTAATACACTGTACTTGCTGGGAACAGACGCGAGTGCTATTTGCACTGTGTATGGCAATGGGAGCGCAATATTGACTCTTCTTAGCAGAAAACAACTCTTGCTCGTAGGACCAGAAACTGCATGGGATTCAACTCCGTTTAGGACTGGGAAACAAACGCTAGGTCGCCTTGCAAGAAACACACTCTGCTTTTGAGAAAACAGCACTCTTCTACTCTCCTGTGTTTCCTATAGGGCCAGAACAGTGAGCTTGCTCAGAACAAAAGAACTGTGCTTCCTACACACACGGGGCATATATAGTTCAACTCTGCTTAGGAAACTGACAAGAACAGATGCTTCTCTTCAGTCCAATACACTGTACTTGCTGGGAACAGACGCGAGTGCTATTTGCACTGTGTATGGCAATGGGAGCGCAATAGTGACTCTTCTTAGCAGAAAACAACTCTTGCTAGTAGGAGCAGAAACTGCATGGGATTCAACTCCGTTTAGGACTGGGAAACAAACGCTAGCTCGCCTTGCAAGAAACACACTCTGCTTTTCAGAAAACAGCACTCTTCTACACTCCTGTGTTTCCTATAGGGCCAGAACATTGAGCTTGCTCAGAACAAAAGAACTGTGCTTCCTACACACACGGGGCATATCTAGTTCAACTCTGCTTAGGAAACTGACAAGAACAGTAGCTTCTCTTCAGTCCAATACACTGTACTTGCTGGGAACAGACGCGAGTGCTATTTGCACTGTGTATGGCAATGGGAGCACAATAGTGACTCTTCTTAGCAGAAAACAACTCTTGCTCGCAGGACCAGAAACTGCATGGAATTCAACTCCGTTTAGGACTGGGAAACAAACGCTAGCTCGCCTTGCAAGAAACACACTCTGCTTTTGAGAAAACAGCACTCTTCTACTCTCCTGTGTTTCATATAGGGCCAGAACATTGAGCTTGCTCAGAACAAAAGAACTGTGCTTCCTACACACACGGGGCATATCTAGTTCAACTCTGCTTAGGAAACTGACAGAAACAGTAGTTTCTCTTCAGTTCAATACACTGTACTTGCTGGGAACAGACGCGAGTGCTATTTGCACTGTGTATGGCAATGGGAGCGCAATAGTGACTCTTCTTAGCAGAAAACAACTCTTGCTCGCAGGACCAGAAACTGCATGGAATTCAACTCCGTTTAGGACTGGGAAACAAACCCTAGCTCGCCTTGCAAGAAACACACTCTGCTTTTGAGAAAACAGCACTCTTCTACTCTCCTGTGTTTCCTATAGGGCCAGAACAGTGAGCTTGCTCAGAACAAAAGAACTGTGCTTCCTACACACACGGGGCATATCTAGTTCAACTCTGCTTAGGAAACTGACAGAAAGAGTAGTTTCTCTTCAGTTCAATACACTGTACTTGCTGGGAACAGACACGAGTGCTATTTGCACTGTGTATGGCAATGGGAGCTCAATAGTTACTCTTCTTTGGAGAAAACAACTCTTGCTCATAGGAGCAGAAACTGCATGGGATTCAACTCCGTTTAGGACTGGGAAACAAACGCTAGCTCGCCTTGCAAGAAACACACTCTGCTTTTGAGAAAACAGCACTCTTCTACTCTCTTGTGTTTCCTATAGGACCAGAACAGTGAGCTTGCTCAGAACAAAAGAACTGTGCTTCCTACACACACGGGGCATATCTAGTTCAACTCTGCTTAGGAAACTGACAAGAACAGTAGCTTCTCTTCAGTCCAATACACTGTACTTGCTGGGAACAGATGCGAGTGCTATTTGCACTGTGTATGGCAATGGGAGCGCAATAGTGACTCTTCTTAGCAGAAAACAACTCTTGCTCGTAGGACCAGAAACTGCATGGGATTCAACTCCGTTTAGGACTGGGAAACAAACGCTAGCTCGCCTTGCAAGAAACACACTCTGCTTTTGAGAAAACAGCACTCTTCTACTCTCCTGTGTTTCCTATAGGGCCAGAACATTGAGCTTGCTCAGAACAAAAAACTGTGCTTCCTACACACACGGGGCATATCTAGTTCAACTCTGCTTAGGAAACTGACAAGAACAGTAGCTTCTCTTCAGTCCAATACACTGTACTTGCAGGGAACAGACACGAGAGCTATTTGCACTGTGTATGGCAATGGGAGCGCAAAATTGACTCTTCTTAGCAGAAAACAACTCTTGCTAGTAGGAGCAGAAACTGCATGGGATTCAACTCCGTTTAGGACTGGGAAACAAACGCTAGCTCGCCTTGCAAGAAACACACTCTGCTTTTGAGAAAACAGCACTCTTCTACTCTCCTGTGTTTCCTATAGGGCCAGAACATTGAGCTTGCTCAGAACAAAAGAACTGTGCTTCCTACACACACGGGGCATATCTAGTTCAACTCTGCTTAGGAAACTGACAAGAACAGTAGCTTCTCTTCAGTCCAATACACTGTACTTGCTGGGAACAGACGCGAGTGCTATTTGCACTGTGTATGGCAATGGGAGCGCAATAGTGACTCTTCTTAGCAGAAAACAACTCTGGCTCGTAGGACCAGAAACTGCATGGGATTCAACTCCGTTTAGGACTGGGAAACAAACGCTAGCTCGCCTTGCAAGAAACACACTCTGCTTTTGAGAAAACAGCACTCTTCTACTCTCCTGTGTTTCCTATAGGGCCAGAACAGTGAGCTTGCTCAGAACAAAAGAACTGTGCTTCCTACACACACGGGGCATATCTAGTTCAACTCTGCTTAGGAAACTGACAAGAACAGTAGCTTCTCTTCAGTCCAATACACTGTACTTGCTGGGAACAGACGCGAGTGCTATTTGCACTGTGTATGGCAATGGGAGCGCAATAGTGACTCTTCTTTGGAGAAAACAACTCTTGCTAGTAGGAGCAGAAACTGCATGGGATTCAACTCCGTTTAGGACTGGGAAACAAACGCTAGCTCGCCTTGCAAGAAACACTCTGCTTTTGAGAAAACAGCACTCTTCTACTCTCCTGTGTTTCCTATAGGGCCAGGACAGTGAGCTTGCTCAGAACAAAAGAAATGTGCTTCCTACACACACGGGGCATATCTAGTTCAACTCTGCTTAGGAAACTGACAGAAACAGTAGTTTCTCTTCAGTTCAATACACTGTACTTGCTGGGAACAGACGCGAGTGCTATTTGCACTGTGTATGGCAATGGGAGCACAATAGTGACTCTTCTTAGCTGAAAACAACTCTTGCTCGTAGGACCAGAAACTGCATGGGATTCAACTCCGTTTAGGACTGGGAAACAAACGCTAGCTCGCCTTGCAAGAAACACACTCTGCTTTTGAGAAAACAGCACTCTTCTACTCTCCTGTGTTTCCTATAGGGCCAGAACAGTGACCTTGCTCAGAACAAAAGAACTGTGCTTCCTACACACACGGGGCATATCTAGTTCAACTCTGCTTAGGAAACTGACAAGAACAGTAGCTTCTCTTCAGTCTAATACACTGTACTTGCTGGGAACAGAGGCGAGTGCTATTTGCACTGTGTATGGCAATGGGAGCGCAATAGTGACTCTTCTTAGCAGAAAACAACTCTTGCTCGTAGGACCAGAAACTGCATGGGATTCAACTCCGTTTAGGACTGGGAAACAAACGCTAGGTCGCCTTGCAAGAAACACACTCTGCTTTTGAGAAAACAGCACTCTTCTACTCTCCTGTGTTTCCTATAGGGCCAGAACAGTGAGCTTGCTCAGAACAAAAGAACTGTGCTCCCTACACACACGGGGCATATCTAGTTCAACTCTGCTTAGGAAACTGACAAGAACAGTAGCTTCTCTTCAGTCCAATACACTGTACTTGCTGGGAACAGACGCGAGTGCTATTTGCACTGTGTATGGCAATGGGAGCGCAATAGTGACTCTTCTTAGCAGAAAACAACTCTTGCTCGTAGGACCAGAAACTGCATGGAATTCAACTCCGTTTAGGACTGGGAAACAAACCCTAGCTCGCCTTGCAAGAAACACACTCTGCTTTTGAGAAAACAGCACTCTTCTACTCTCCTGTGTTTCTTATAGGGCCAGAGCAGTGAGCTTGCTCAGAACAAAAGAACTGTGATTCCTACACACACGGGGCATATCTAGTTCAACTCTGCTTAGGAAACTGACAAGAACAGTAGCTTCTCTTCAGTCCAATACACTGTACTTGCTGGGAACAGACGCGAGTGCTATTTGCACTGTGTATGGCAATGGGAGCGCAATAGTGACTTTTCTTAGCAGAAAACAACTCTTGCTCATAGAACCAGAAACTGCATGGGATTCAACTCCGTTTAGGACTGGGAAACAAACGCTAGCTCGCCTTGCAAGAAACACACTCTGCTTTCGAGAAAACAGCACTCTTCTACTCTCCTGTGTTTCCTATAGGGCCAGAACATTGAGCTTGCTCAGAACAAAAGAACTGTGCTTCCTACACACACGGGGCATATCTAGTTCAACTCTGCTTAGGAAACTGACAGAAACAGTAGTTTCTCTTCAGTTCAATACACTGTACTTGCTGGGAACAGACGCGAGTGCTATTTGCACTGTGTATGGCAATGGGAGCGCAATAGTGACTCTTCTTAGCAGAAAACAACTCTTGCTCGTAGGACCAGAAACTGCATGGGATTCAACTCCGTTTAGGACTGGGAAACAAACGCTAGCTCGCCTTGCAAGAAACACACTCTGCTTTTGAGAAAACAGCACTCTTCTACTCTCTTGTGTTTCCTATAGGGCCAGAACATTGAGCTTGCTCAGAACAAAAGAACTGTGCTTCCTACACACACGGGGCATATCTAGTTCAACTCTGCTTAGGAAACTGACAGAAAGAGTAGTTTCTCTTCAGTTCAATACACTGTACTTGCTGGGAACAGACACGAGTGCTATTTGCACTGTGTATGGCAATGGGAGCTCAATAGTTACTCTTCTTTGGAGAAAACAACTCTTGCTCATAGGAGCAGAAACTGCATGGGATTCAACTCCGTTTAGGACTGGGAAACAAACGCTAGCTCGCCTTGCAAGAAACACACTCTGCTTTTGAGAAAACAGCACTCTTCTACTCTCTTGTGTTTCCTATAGGACCAGAACAGTGAGCTTGCTCAGAACAAAAGAACTGTGCTTCCTACACACACGGGGCATATCTAGTTCAACTCTGCTTAGGAAACTGACAAGAACAGTAGCTTCTCTTCAGTCCAATACACTGTACTTGCTGGGAACAGATGCGAGTGCTATTTGCACTGTGTATGGCAATGGGAGCGCAATAGTGACTCTTCTTAGCAGAAAACAACTCTTGCTCGTAGGACCAGAAACTGCATGGGATTCAACTCCGTTTAGGACTGGGAAACAAACGCTAGCTCGCCTTGCAAGAAACACACTCTGCTTTTGAGAAAACAGCACTCTTCTACTCTCCTGTGTTTCCTATAGGGCCAGAACATTGAGCTTGCTCAGAACAAAAAACTGTGCTTCCTACACACACGGGGCATATCTAGTTCAACTCTGCTTAGGAAACTGACAAGAACAGTAGCTTCTCTTCAGTCCAATACACTGTACTTGCAGGGAACAGACACGAGAGCTATTTGCACTGTGTATGGCAATGGGAGCGCAAAATTGACTCTTCTTAGCAGAAAACAACTCTTGCTAGTAGGAGCAGAAACTGCATGGGATTCAACTCCGTTTAGGACTGGGAAACAAACGCTAGCTCGCCTTGCAAGAAACACACTCTGCTTTTGAGAAAACAGCACTCTTCTACTCTCCTGTGTTTCCTATAGGGCCAGAACATTGAGCTTGCTCAGAACAAAAGAACTGTGCTTCCTACACACACGGGGCATATCTAGTTCAACTCTGCTTAGGAAACTGACAAGAACAGTAGCTTCTCTTCAGTCCAATACACTGTACTTGCTGGGAACAGACGCGAGTGCTATTTGCACTGTGTATGGCAATGGGAGCGCAATAGTGACTCTTCTTAGCAGAAAACAACTCTGGCTCGTAGGACCAGAAACTGCATGGGATTCAACTCCGTTTAGGACTGGGAAACAAACGCTAGCTCGCCTTGCAAGAAACACACTCTGCTTTTGAGAAAACAGCACTCTTCTACTCTCCTGTGTTTCCTATAGGGCCAGAACAGTGAGCTTGCTCAGAACAAAAGAACTGTGCTTCCTACACACACGGGGCATATCTAGTTCAACTCTGCTTAGGAAACTGACAAGAACAGTAGCTTCTCTTCAGTCCAATACACTGTACTTGCTGGGAACAGACGCGAGTGCTATTTGCACTGTGTATGGCAATGGGAGCGCAATAGTGACTCTTCTTTGGAGAAAACAACTCTTGCTAGTAGGAGCAGAAACTGCATGGGATTCAACTCCGTTTAGGACTGGGAAACAAACGCTAGCTCGCCTTGCAAGAAACACTCTGCTTTTGAGAAAACAGCACTCTTCTACTCTCCTGTGTTTCCTATAGGGCCAGGACAGTGAGCTTGCTCAGAACAAAAGAAATGTGCTTCCTACACACACGGGGCATATCTAGTTCAACTCTGCTTAGGAAACTGACAGAAACAGTAGTTTCTCTTCAGTTCAATACACTGTACTTGCTGGGAACAGACGCGAGTGCTATTTGCACTGTGTATGGCAATGGGAGCACAATAGTGACTCTTCTTAGCTGAAAACAACTCTTGCTCGTAGGACCAGAAACTGCATGGGATTCAACTCCGTTTAGGACTGGGAAACAAACGCTAGCTCGCCTTGCAAGAAACACACTCTGCTTTTGAGAAAACAGCACTCTTCTACTCTCCTGTGTTTCCTATAGGGCCAGAACAGTGACCTTGCTCAGAACAAAAGAACTGTGCTTCCTACACACACGGGGCATATCTAGTTCAACTCTGCTTAGGAAACTGACAAGAACAGTAGCTTCTCTTCAGTCTAATACACTGTACTTGCTGGGAACAGAGGCGAGTGCTATTTGCACTGTGTATGGCAATGGGAGCGCAATAGTGACTCTTCTTAGCAGAAAACAACTCTTGCTCGTAGGACCAGAAACTGCATGGGATTCAACTCCGTTTAGGACTGGGAAACAAACGCTAGGTCGCCTTGCAAGAAACACACTCTGCTTTTGAGAAAACAGCACTCTTCTACTCTCCTGTGTTTCCTATAGGGCCAGAACAGTGAGCTTGCTCAGAACAAAAGAACTGTGCTCCCTACACACACGGGGCATATCTAGTTCAACTCTGCTTAGGAAACTGACAAGAACAGTAGCTTCTCTTCAGTCCAATACACTGTACTTGCTGGGAACAGACGCGAGTGCTATTTGCACTGTGTATGGCAATGGGAGCGCAATAGTGACTCTTCTTAGCAGAAAACAACTCTTGCTCGTAGGACCAGAAACTGCATGGAATTCAACTCCGTTTAGGACTGGGAAACAAACCCTAGCTCGCCTTGCAAGAAACACACTCTGCTTTTGAGAAAACAGCACTCTTCTACTCTCCTGTGTTTCTTATAGGGCCAGAGCAGTGAGCTTGCTCAGAACAAAAGAACTGTGATTCCTACACACACGGGGCATATCTAGTTCAACTCTGCTTAGGAAACTGACAAGAACAGTAGCTTCTCTTCAGTCCAATACACTGTACTTGCTGGGAACAGACGCGAGTGCTATTTGCACTGTGTATGGCAATGGGAGCGCAATAGTGACTTTTCTTAGCAGAAAACAACTCTTGCTCATAGAACCAGAAACTGCATGGGATTCAACTCCGTTTAGGACTGGGAAACAAACGCTAGCTCGCCTTGCAAGAAACACACTCTGCTTTCGAGAAAACAGCACTCTTCTACTCTCCTGTGTTTCCTATAGGGCCAGAACATTGAGCTTGCTCAGAACAAAAGAACTGTGCTTCCTACACACACGGGGCATATCTAGTTCAACTCTGCTTAGGAAACTGACAGAAACAGTAGTTTCTCTTCAGTTCAATACACTGTACTTGCTGGGAACAGACGCGAGTGCTATTTGCACTGTGTATGGCAATGGGAGCGCAATAGTGACTCTTCTTAGCAGAAAACAACTCTTGCTCGTAGGACCAGAAACTGCATGGGATTCAACTCCGTTTAGGACTGGGAAACAAACGCTAGCTCGCCTTGCAAGAAACACACTCTGCTTTTGAGAAAACAGCACTCTTCTACTCTCCTGTGTTTCCTATAGGGCCAGAACATTGAGCTTGCTCAGAACAAAAGAACTGTGCTTCCTACACACACGGGGCATATCTAGTTCAACTCTGCTTTGGAAACTGACAAGAACAGTAGCTTCTCTTCAGTCCAATACACTGTACTTGCTGGGAACAGACGCGAGTGCTATTTGCACTGTGTATGGCAATGGGAGCGCAATAGTGACTCTTCTTAGCAGAAAACAACTCTTGCTCGTAGGAGCAGAAACTGCATGGGATTCAACTCCGTTTAGGACTGGGAAACAAACGCTAGCTCGCCTTGCAAGAAACACACTCTGCTTTTGAGAAAACAGCACTCTTCTACTCTCCTGTGTTTCCTATAGGGCCAGAACATTGAGCTTGCTCAGAACAAAAGAAATGTGCTTCCTACACACACGGGGCATATCTAGTTCAACTCTGCTTAGGAAACTGACAAGAACAGTAGCTTCTCTTCAGTCCAATACACTGTACTTGCTGGGAACAGACGCGAGTGCTATTTGCACTGTGTATGGCAATGGGAGCGCAATAGTGACTCTTCTTAGCAGAAAACAACTCTTGCTCGTAGGACCAGAAACTGCATGGGATTCAACTCCTTTTAGGACTGGGAAACAAACGCTAGCTCGCTTTGCAAGAAACACACTCTGCTGTTGAGAAAACAGCACTCTTCTACTCTCCTGTGTTTCCTATAGGGCCAGAACATTGAGCTTGCTCAGAACAAAAGAACTGTGCTTCCTACACACACGGGGCATATCTAGTTCAACTCTGCTTAGGAAACTGACAAGAACAGTAGCTTCTCTTCAGTCCAGTACACTGTACTTGCTGGGACAGACGCGAGTGCTATTTGCACTGTGTATGGCAATGGGAGCGCAATAGTGACTCTTTTTAGCAGAAAACAACTCTTGCTCGTAGGACCAGAAACTGCATGGGATTCAACTCCGTTTAGGACTGGGAAACAAACGCTAGCTCGCCTTGCAAGAAACACACTCTGCTTTTGAGAAAACAGCACTCTTCTACTCTCCTGTGTTTCCTATAGGGCCAGAACATTGAGCTTGCTCAGAACAAAAGAACTGTGCTTCCTACACACACGGGGCATATCTAGTTCAACTCTGCTTAGGAAACTGACAAGAACAGTAGCTTCTCTTCAGTCCAATACACTGTACTTGCAGGGAACAGACACGAGTGCTATTTGCACTGTGTATGGCAATGGGAGCGCAAAATTGACTCTTCTTAGCATAAAACAACTCTTGCTAGTAGGAGCAGAAACTGCATGGGATTGAACTCCGTTTAGGACTGGGAAACAAACGCTAGCTCGCCTTGCAAGAAACACACTCTGCTTTTGAGAAAACAGCACTCTTCTACTCTCCTGTGTTTCCTATAGGGCCAGAACATTGAGCTTGCTCAGAACAAAAGAACTGTGCTTCCTACACACACGGGGCATATCTAGTTCAACTCTGCTTAGGAAACTGACAAGAACAGTAGCTTCTCTTCAGTCCAATACACTGTACTTGCTGGGAACAGACGCGAGTGCTATTTGCACTGTGTATGGCAATGGGAGCGCAATAGTGACTCTTCTTAGCAGAAAACAACTCTTGCTCGTAGGACCAGAAACTGCATGGGATTCAACTCCGTTTAGGACTTGGAAACAAACGCTAGCTCGCCTTGCAAGAAACACACTCTGCTTTTGAGAAAACAGCACTCTTCTACTCTCCTGTGTTTCCTATAGGGCCAGAACAGTGAGCTTGCTCAGAACAAAAGAACTGTGCTTCCTACACACACGGGGCATATCTAGTTCAACTCTGCTTAGGAAACTGACAAGAACAGTAGCTTCTCTTCAGTCCAATACACTGTACTTGCTGGGAACAGACGCGAGTGCTATTTGCACTGTGTATGGCAATGGGAGCGCAATAGTGACTCTTCTTTGCAGAAAACAACTCTTGCTAGTAGGAGCAGAAACTGCATGGGATTCAACTCCGTTTTGGACTGGGAAACAAACACTAGCTCGCCTTGCAAGAAACACTCTGCTTTTGAGAAAACAGCACTCTTCTACTCTCCTGTGTTTCCTATAGGGCCAGGACAGTGAGCTTGCTCAGAACAAAAGAACTGTGCTTCCTACACACACGGGGCATATCTAGTTCAACTCTGCTTAGGAAACTGACAGAAACAGTAGTTTCTCTTCAGTTCAATGCACTGTACTTGCGGGGAACAGACGCGAGTGCTATTTGCACTGTGTATGGCAATGGGAGCGCAAAATTGACTCTTCTTAGCATAAAACAACTCTTGCTAGTAGGAGCAGAAACTGCATGGGATTGAACTCCGTTTAGGACTGGGAAACAAACGCTAGCTCGCCTTGCAAGAAACACACTCTGCTTTTGAGAAAACAGCACTCTTCTACTCTCCTGTGTTTCCTATAGGGCCAGAACATTGAGCTTGCTCAGAACAAAAGAACTGTGCTTCCTACACACACGGGGCATATCTAGTTCAACTCTGCTTAGGAAACTGACAAGAACAGTAGCTTCTCTTCAGTCCAATACACTGTACTTGCTGGGAACAGACGCGAGTGCTATTTGCACTGTGTATGGCAATGGGAGCGCAATAGTGACTCTTCTTAGCAGAAAACAACTCTTGCTCGTAGGAGCAGAAACTGCATGGGATTCAACTCCGTTTAGGACTGGGAAACAAACGCTAGCTCGCCTTGCAAGAAACACACTCTGCTTTTGAGAAAACAGCACTCTTCTACTCTCCTGTGTTTCCTATAGGGCCAGAACATTGAGCTTGCTCAGAACAAAAGAACTGTGCTTCCTACACACACGGGGCATATCTAGTTCAACTCTGCTTAGGAAACTGACAAGAACAGTAGCTTCTCTTCAGTCCAATACACTGTACTTGCTGGGAACAGACGCGAGTGCTATTTGCACTGTGTATGGCAATGGGAGCGCAATAGTGACTCTTCTTAGCAGAAAACAACTCTTGCTCATAGGACCAGAAACTGCATGGGATTCAACTCCGTTTAGGACTGGGAAACAAACGCTAGCTCGCCTTGCAAGAAACACACTCTGCTTTGGAGAAAACAGCACTCTTCTACTCTCCTGTGTTTCCTATAGGGCCAGAACAGTGAGCTTGCTCAGAACAAAAGAACTGTGCTTCCTACACACACGGGGCATATCTAGTTCAACTCTGCTTAGGAAACTGACAAGAACAGTAGCTTCTCTTCAGTCCAATACACTGTACTTGCTGGGAACAGACGCGAGTGCTATTTGCACTGTGTATGGCAATGGGAGCGCAATAGTGACTCTTCTTTGGAGAAAACAACTCTTGCTAGTAGGAGCAGAAACTGCATGGGATTCAACTCCGTTTAGGACTGGGAAACAAACGCTAGCTCGCCTTGCAAGAAACACTCTGCTTTTGAGAAAACAGCACTCTTCTACTCTCCTGTGTTTCCTATAGGGCCAGGACAGTGAGCTTGCTCAGAACAAAAGAAATGTGCTTCCTACACACACGGGGCATATCTAGTTCAACTCTGCTTAGGAAACTGACAGAAACAGTAGTTTCTCTTCAGTTCAATACACTGTACTTGCTGGGAACAGACGCGAGTGCTATTTGCACTGTGTATGGCAATGGGAGCACAATAGTGACTCTTCTTAGCTGAAAACAACTCTTGCTCGTAGGACCAGAAACTGCATGGGATTCAACTCCGTTTAGGACTGGGAAACAAACGCTAGCTCGCCTTGCAAGAAACACACTCTGCTTTTGAGAAAACAGCACTCTTCTACTCTCCTGTGTTTCCTATAGGGCCAGAACAGTGACCTTGCTCAGAACAAAAGAACTGTGCTTCCTACACACACGGGGCATATCTAGTTCAACTCTGCTTAGGAAACTGACAAGAACAGTAGCTTCTCTTCAGTCTAATACACTGTACTTGCTGGGAACAGAGGCGAGTGCTATTTGCACTGTGTATGGCAATGGGAGCGCAATAGTGACTCTTCTTAGCAGAAAACAACTCTTGCTCGTAGGACCAGAAACTGCATGGGATTCAACTCCGTTTAGGACTGGGAAACAAACGCTAGGTCGCCTTGCAAGAAACACACTCTGCTTTTGAGAAAACAGCACTCTTCTACTCTCCTGTGTTTCCTATAGGGCCAGAACAGTGAGCTTGCTCAGAACAAAAGAACTGTGCTCCCTACACACACGGGGCATATCTAGTTCAACTCTGCTTAGGAAACTGACAAGAACAGTAGCTTCTCTTCAGTCCAATACACTGTACTTGCTGGGAACAGACGCGAGTGCTATTTGCACTGTGTATGGCAATGGGAGCGCAATAGTGACTCTTCTTAGCAGAAAACAACTCTTGCTCGTAGGACCAGAAACTGCATGGAATTCAACTCCGTTTAGGACTGGGAAACAAACCCTAGCTCGCCTTGCAAGAAACACACTCTGCTTTTGAGAAAACAGCACTCTTCTACTCTCCTGTGTTTCTTATAGGGCCAGAGCAGTGAGCTTGCTCAGAACAAAAGAACTGTGATTCCTACACACACGGGGCATATCTAGTTCAACTCTGCTTAGGAAACTGACAAGAACAGTAGCTTCTCTTCAGTCCAATACACTGTACTTGCTGGGAACAGACGCGAGTGCTATTTGCACTGTGTATGGCAATGGGAGCGCAATAGTGACTTTTCTTAGCAGAAAACAACTCTTGCTCATAGAACCAGAAACTGCATGGGATTCAACTCCGTTTAGGACTGGGAAACAAACGCTAGCTCGCCTTGCAAGAAACACACTCTGCTTTCGAGAAAACAGCACTCTTCTACTCTCCTGTGTTTCCTATAGGGCCAGAACATTGAGCTTGCTCAGAACAAAAGAACTGTGCTTCCTACACACACGGGGCATATCTAGTTCAACTCTGCTTAGGAAACTGACAGAAACAGTAGTTTCTCTTCAGTTCAATACACTGTACTTGCTGGGAACAGACGCGAGTGCTATTTGCACTGTGTATGGCAATGGGAGCGCAATAGTGACTCTTCTTAGCAGAAAACAACTCTTGCTCGTAGGACCAGAAACTGCATGGGATTCAACTCCGTTTAGGACTGGGAAACAAACGCTAGCTCGCCTTGCAAGAAACACACTCTGCTTTTGAGAAAACAGCACTCTTCTACTCTCCTGTGTTTCCTATAGGGCCAGAACATTGAGCTTGCTCAGAACAAAAGAACTGTGCTTCCTACACACACGGGGCATATCTAGTTCAACTCTGCTTTGGAAACTGACAAGAACAGTAGCTTCTCTTCAGTCCAATACACTGTACTTGCTGGGAACAGACGCGAGTGCTATTTGCACTGTGTATGGCAATGGGAGCGCAATAGTGACTCTTCTTAGCAGAAAACAACTCTTGCTCGTAGGAGCAGAAACTGCATGGGATTCAACTCCGTTTAGGACTGGGAAACAAACGCTAGCTCGCCTTGCAAGAAACACACTCTGCTTTTGAGAAAACAGCACTCTTCTACTCTCCTGTGTTTCCTATAGGGCCAGAACATTGAGCTTGCTCAGAACAAAAGAAATGTGCTTCCTACACACACGGGGCATATCTAGTTCAACTCTGCTTAGGAAACTGACAAGAACAGTAGCTTCTCTTCAGTCCAATACACTGTACTTGCTGGGAACAGACGCGAGTGCTATTTGCACTGTGTATGGCAATGGGAGCGCAATAGTGACTCTTCTTAGCAGAAAACAACTCTTGCTCGTAGGACCAGAAACTGCATGGGATTCAACTCCTTTTAGGACTGGGAAACAAACGCTAGCTCGCTTTGCAAGAAACACACTCTGCTGTTGAGAAAACAGCACTCTTCTACTCTCCTGTGTTTCCTATAGGGCCAGAACATTGAGCTTGCTCAGAACAAAAGAACTGTGCTTCCTACACACACGGGGCATATCTAGTTCAACTCTGCTTAGGAAACTGACAAGAACAGTAGCTTCTCTTCAGTCCAGTACACTGTACTTGCTGGGACAGACGCGAGTGCTATTTGCACTGTGTATGGCAATGGGAGCGCAATAGTGACTCTTTTTAGCAGAAAACAACTCTTGCTCGTAGGACCAGAAACTGCATGGGATTCAACTCCGTTTAGGACTGGGAAACAAACGCTAGCTCGCCTTGCAAGAAACACACTCTGCTTTTGAGAAAACAGCACTCTTCTACTCTCCTGTGTTTCCTATAGGGCCAGAACATTGAGCTTGCTCAGAACAAAAGAACTGTGCTTCCTACACACACGGGGCATATCTAGTTCAACTCTGCTTAGGAAACTGACAAGAACAGTAGCTTCTCTTCAGTCCAATACACTGTACTTGCAGGGAACAGACACGAGTGCTATTTGCACTGTGTATGGCAATGGGAGCGCAAAATTGACTCTTCTTAGCATAAAACAACTCTTGCTAGTAGGAGCAGAAACTGCATGGGATTGAACTCCGTTTAGGACTGGGAAACAAACGCTAGGTCGCCTTGCAAGAAACACACTCTGCTTTTGAGAAAACAGCACTCTTCTACTCTCCTGTGTTTCCTATAGGGCCAGAACATTGAGCTTGCTCAGAACAAAAGAACTGTGCTTCCTACACACACGGGGCATATCTAGTTCAACTCTGCTTAGGAAACTGACAAGAACAGTAGCTTCTCTTCAGTCCAATACACTGTACTTGCTGGGAACAGACGCGAGTGCTATTTGCACTGTGTATGGCAATGGGAGCGCAATAGTGACTCTTCTTTGCAGAAAACAACTCTTGCTAGTAGGAGCAGAAACTGCATGGGATTCAACTCCGTTTTGGACTGGGAAACAAACACTAGCTCGCCTTGCAAGAAACACTCTGCTTTTGAGAAAACAGCACTCTTCTACTCTCCTGTGTTTCCTATAGGGCCAGGACAGTGAGCTTGCTCAGAACAAAAGAACTGTGCTTCCTACACACACGGGGCATATCTAGTTCAACTCTGCTTAGGAAACTGACAGAAACAGTAGTTTCTCTTCAGTTCAATGCACTGTACTTGCGGGGAACAGACGCGAGTGCTATTTGCACTGTGTATGGCAATGGGAGCGCAAAATTGACTCTTCTTAGCATAAAACAACTCTTGCTAGTAGGAGCAGAAACTGCATGGGATTGAACTCCGTTTAGGACTGGGAAACAAACGCTAGCTCGCCTTGCAAGAAACACACTCTGCTTTTGAGAAAACAGCACTCTTCTACTCTCCTGTGTTTCCTATAGGGCCAGAACATTGAGCTTGCTCAGAACAAAAGAACTGTGCTTCCTACACACACGGGGCATATCTAGTTCAACTCTGCTTAGGAAACTGACAAGAACAGTAGCTTCTCTTCAGTCCAATACACTGTACTTGCTGGGAACAGACGCGAGTGCTATTTGCACTGTGTATGGCAATGGGAGCGCAATAGTGACTCTTCTTAGCAGAAAACAACTCTTGCTCGTAGGACCAGAAACTGCATGGGATTCAACTCCGTTTAGGACTGGGAAACAAACGCTAGCTCGCCTTGCAAGAAACACACTCTGCTTTTGAGAAAACAGCACTCTTCTACTCTCCTGTGTTTCCTATAGGGCCAGAACATTGAGCTTGCTCAGAACAAAAGAACTGTGCTTCCTACACACACGGGGCATATCTAGTTCAACTCTGCTTAGGAAACTGACAAGAACAGTAGCTTCTCTTCAGTCCAATACACTGTACTTGCTGGGAACAGACGCGAGTGCTATTTGCACTGTGTATGGCAATGGGAGCGCAATAGTGACTCTTCTTAGCAGAAAACAACTCTTGCTCGTAGGACCAGAAACTGCATGGGATTCAACTCCGTTTAGGACTGGGAAACAAACGCTAGCTCGCCTTGCAAGAAACACACTCTGCTTTGGAGAAAACAGCACTCTTCTACTCTCCTGTGTTTCCTATAGGGCCAGAACCGTGAGCTTGCTCAGAACAAAAGAACTGTGCTTCCTACACACACGGGGCATATCTAGTTCAACTCTGCTTAGGAAACTGACAAGAACAGTAGCTTCTCTTCAGTCCAATACACTGTACTTGCTGGGAACAGACGCGAGTGATATTTGCACTGTGTATGGCAATGGGAGCGCAATAGTGACTCTTCTTTGCAGAAAACAACTCTTGCTAGTAGGAGCAGAAACTGCATGGGATTCAACTCCGTTTTGGACTGGGAAACAAACACTAGCTCGCCTTGCAAGAAACACTCTGCTTTTGAGAAAACAGCACTCTTCTACTCTCCTGTGTTTCCTATAGGGCCAGGACAGTGAGCTTGCTCAGAACAAAAGAACTGTGCTTCCTACACACACGGGGCATATCTAGTTCAACTCTGCTTAGGAAACTGACAGAAACAGTAGTTTCTCTTCAGTTCAATACACTGTACTTGCTGGGAACAGACGCGAGTGCTATTTGCACTGTGTATGGCAATGGGAGCTCAAAATTGACTCTTCTTAGCATAAAACAACTCTTGCTAGTAGGAGCAGAAACTGCATGGGATTGAACTCCGTTTAGGACTGGGAAACAAACGCTAGCTCGCCTTGCAAGAAACACACTCTGCTTTTGAGAAAACAGCACTCTTCTACTCTCCTGTGTTTCCTAACAGGCCAGAACATTGAGCTTGCTCAGAACAAAAGAACTGTGCTTCCTACACACACGGGGCATATCTAGTTCAACTCTGCTTAGGAAACTGACAGAAACAGTAGTTTCTCTTCAGTTCAATACACTGTACTTGCTGGGAACAGACGCGAGTGCTATTTGCACTGTGTATGGCAATGGGAGCGCAATAGTGACTCTTCTTAGCAGAAAACAACTCTTGCTCGTAGGACCAGAAACTGCATGGGATTCAACTCCGTTTAGGACTGGGAAACAAACGCTAGCTCGCCTTGCAAGAAACACACTCTGCTTTTGAGAAAACAGCACTCTTCTACTCTCCTGTGTTTCCTATAGGGCCAGAACATTGAGCTTGCTCAGAACAAAAGAACTGTGCTTCCTACACACACGGGGCATATCTAGTTCAACTCTGCTTAGGAAACTGACAAGAACAGTAGCTTCTCTTCAGTCCAATACACTGTACTTGCTGGGAACAGATGCGAGTGCTATTTGCACTGTGTATGGCAATGGGAGCGCAATAGTGACTCTTCTTAGCAGAAAACAACTCTTGCTCGTAGGACCAGAAACTGCATGGGATTCAACTCTGTTTAGGACTGGGAAACAAACGCTAGCTCGCCTTGCAAGAAACACACTCTGCTTTTGAGAAAACAGCACTCTTCTACTCTCCTGTGTTTCCTATAGGGCCAGAACAGTGAGCTTGCTCAGAACAAAAGAACTGTGCTTCCTACACACACGGGGCATATCTAGTTCAACTCTGCTTAGGAAACTGACAAGAACAGTAGCTTCTCTTCAGTCCAATACACTGTACTTGCTGGGAACAGATGCGAGTGCTATTTGCACTGTGTATGGCAATGGGAGCACAATAGTGACTCTTCTTAGCAGAAAACAACTCTTGCTCGTAGGACTAGAAACTGCATGGGATTCAACTCCGTTTAGGACTGGGAAACAAACGCTAGCTCGCCTTGCAAGAAACACACTCTGCTTTTGAGAAAACAGCACTCTTCTACTCTCCTGTGTTTCCTATAGGGCCAGAACATTGAGCTTGCTCAGAACAAAAGAACTGTGCTTCCTACACACACGGGGCATATCTAGTTCAACTCTGCTTAGGAAACTGACAAGAACAGTAGCTTCTCTTCAGTCCAATACACTGTACTTGCTGGGAACAGACGCGAGTGCTATTTGCACTGTGTATGGCAATGGGAGCGCAATAGTGACTCTTCTTTGGAGAAAACAACTCTTGCTAGTAGGAGCAGAAACTGCATGGGATTCAACTCCGTTTAGGACTGGGAAACAAACGCTAGCTTGCCTTGCAAGAAACACACTCTGCTTTTGAGAAAACAGCACTCTTCTACTCTCCTGTGTTTCCTATAGGGCCAGAACATTGAGCTTGCTCAGAACAAAAGAACTGTGCTTCCTACACACACGGGGCATATCTAGTTCAACTCTGCTTAGGAAACTGACAAGAACAGTAGCTTCTCTTCAGTCCAATACACTGTACTTGCTGGGAACAGACGCGAGTGCTATTTGCACTGTGTATGGCAATGGGAGCACAATAGTGACTCTTCTTAGCAGAAAACAACTCTTGCTCGTAGGACCAGAAACTGCGTGGGATTCAACTCCTTTTAGGACTGGGAAACAAACGCTAGCTCGCCTTGCAAGAAACACACTCTGCTTTGGAGAAAACAGCACTCTTCTACTCTCCTGTGTTTCCTATAGGACCAGAACAGTGAGCTTGCTCAGAACAAAAGAACTGTGATTCCTACACACAAGGGGCATATCTAGTTCAACTCTGCTTAGGAAACTGACAAGAACAGTAGCTTCTCTTCAGTCCAATACACTGTACTTGCTGGGAACAGACGCGAGTGCTATTTGCACTGTGTATGGCAATGGGAGCGCAATAGTGACTCTTCTTAGCAGAAAACAACTCTTGCTCGTAGGACCAGAAACTGCATGGGATTCAACTCCGTTTAGGACTGGGAAACAAACGCTAGCTCGCCTTGCAAGAAACACACTCTGCTTTTGAGAAAACAGCACTCTTCTACTCTCCTGTTTTTCCTATAGGGCCAGAACATTGAGCTTGCTCAGAACAAAAGAACTGTGCTTCCTACACACACGGGCCATATCTAGTTCAACTCTGCTTAGGAAACTGACAAAAACAGTAGCTTCTCTTCAGTCCAATACACTGTACTTGCAGGGAACAGACACGAGTGCTATTTGCACTGTGTATGGCAATGGGAGCACAAAATTGACTCTTCTTAGCAGAAAACAACTCTTGCTAGTAGGAGCAGAAACTGCATGGGATTCAACTCCGTTTAGGACTGGGAAACAAACGCTAGCTCGCCTTGCAAGGAACACACTCTGCTTTTGAGAAAACAGCACTCTTCTACTCTCCTGTGTTTCCTATAGGGCCAGAACATTGAGCTTGCTCAGAACAAAAGAACTGTGCTTCCTACACACACGGGGCATATCTAGTTCAACTCTGCTTAGGAAACTGACAAGAACAGTAGCTTCTCTTCAGTCCAATACACTGTACTTGCTGGGAACAGACGCGAGTGCTATTTGCACTGTGTGTGGCAATGGGAGCGCAATAGTGACTCTTCTTAGCAGAAAACAACTCTGGCTCGTAGGACCAGAAACTGCATGGGATTCAACTCCGTTTAGGACTGGGAAACAAATGCTAACTCGCCTTGCAAGAAACACACTCTGCTTTTGAGAAAACAGCACTCTTCTACTCTCCTGTGTTTCCTATAGGGCCAGAACAGTGAGCTTGCTCAGAACAAAAGAACTGTGCTTCCTACACACACGGGGCATATCTAGTTCAACTCTGCTTAGGAAACTGACAAGAACAGTAGCTTCTCTTCAGTCCAATACACTGTACTTGCTGGGAACAGACGCGAGTGCTATTTGCACTGTGTATGGCAATGGGAGCGCAATAGTGACTCTTCTTAGCTGAAAACAACACTTGCTAGTAGGAGCAGAAACTGCATGGGATTCAACTCCCTTTAGGACTGGGAAACAAACGCTAGCTCGCCTTGCAAGAAACACACTCTGCTTTTGAGAAAACAGCACTCTTCTACTCTCCTGTGTTTCCTAACAGGCCAGAACATTGAGCTTGCTCAGAACAAAAGAACTGTGCTTCCTACACACACGGGGCATATCTAGTTCAACTCTGCTTAGGAAACTGACAGAAACAGTAGTTTCTCTTCAGTTCAATACACTGTACTTGCTGGGAACAGACGCGAGTGCTACTTGCACTGTGTATGGCAATGGGAGCGCAAAATTGACTCTTCTTAGCAGAAAACAATTCTTGCTAGTAGGAGCAGAAACTGCATGGGATTCAACTCCCTTTAGGACTGGGAAACAAACGCTAGCTCGCCTTGCAAGAAACACACTCTCCTTTTGAGAAAACAGCACTCTTCTACTCTCCTGTGTTTCCTACAGGGCCAGAACATTGTGCTTGCTCAGAACAAAAGAACTGTGCTTCCTACACACAGGGGACATATCTAGTTCAACTCTGCTTAGGAAACTGACAAGAACAGTAGCTTCTCTTCAGTCCAATACACTGTACTTGCTGGGAACAGACGCGAGTGCTATTTGCACTGTGTATGGCAATGGGAGCGCAATAGTGACTTTTCTTAGCAGAAAACAACTCTTGCTCATAGAACCAGAAACTGCATAGGATTCAACTCTGTTTAGGACTCTGAAACAAACGCTAGCTCGCCTTGCAAGAAACACACTCTGCTTTTGAGAAAACAGCACTCTTCTACTCTCCTGTGTTTCCTATAGGGCCAGAACATTGAGCTTGCTCAGAACAAAAGAACTGTGCTTCCTACACACACGGGGCATATCTAGTTCAACTCTGCTTAGGAAACTGACAGAAACAGTAGTTTCTCTTCAGTTCAATACACTGTACTTGCTGGGAACAGACGCGAGTGCTATTTGCACTGTGTATGGCAATGGGAGCGCAATAGTGACTCTTCTTAGCAGAAAACAACTCTTGCTCGTAGGACCAGAAACTGCATGGGATTCAACTCCGTTTAGGACTGGGAAACAAACGCTAGCTCGCCTTGCAAGAAACACACTCTGCTTTTGAGAAAACAGCACTCTTCTACTCTCCTGTGTTTCCTATAGGACCAGAACAGTGAGCTTGCTCAGAACAAAAGAACTGTGATTCCTACACACACGGGGCATATCTAGTTCAACTCTGCTTAGGAAACTGACAAGAACAGTAGCTTCTCTTCAGTCCAATACACTGTACTTGCTGGGAACAGACGCGAGTGCTATTTGCACTGTGTATGGCAATGGGAGCGCAATAGTGACTCTTCTTAGCAGAAAACAACTCTTGCTCGTAGGACCAGAAACTGCATGGGATTCAACTCCGTTTAGGACTGGGAAACAAACGCTAGCTCGCCTTGCAAGAAACACACTCTGCTTTTGAGAAAACAGCACTCTTCTACTCTCCTGTTTTTTCCTATAGGGCCAGAACATTGAGCTTGCTCAGAACAAAAGAACTGTGCTTCCTACACACACGGGGCATATCTAGTTCAACTCTGCTTAGGAAACTGACAAGAACAGTAGCTTCTCTTCAGTCCAATACACTGTACTTGCTGGGAACAGACGCGAGTGCTATTTGCACTGTGTATGGCAATGGGAGCGCAATAGTGACTCTTCTTTGCAGAAAACAACTCTTGCTAGTAGGAGCAGAAACTGCATGGGATTCAACTCCGTTTAGGACTGGGAAACAAACACTAGCTCGCCTTGCAAGAAACACTCTGCTTTTGAGAAAACAGCACTCTTCTACTCTCCTGTGTTTCCTATAGGGCCAGGACAGTGAGCTTGCTCAGAACAAAAGAACTGTGCTTCCTACACACACGGGGCATATCTAGTTCAACTCTGCTTAGGAAACTGACAGAAACAGTAGTTTCTCTTCAGTTCAATACACTGTACTTGCTGGGAACAGACGCGAGTGCTATTTGCACTGTGTATGGCAATGGGAGCACAATAGTGACTCTTCTTAGCTGAAAACAACACTTGCTAGTAGGAGCAGAAACTGCATGGGATTCAACTCCCTTTAGGACTGGGAAACAAACGCTAGCTCGCCTTGCAAGAAACACACTCTGCTTTTGAGAAAACAGCACTCTTCTACTCTCCTGTGTTTCCTATAGGGCCAGAACAGTGACCTTGCTCAGAACAAAAGAACTGTGCTTCCTACACACACGGGGCATATCTAGTTCAACTCTGCTTAGGAAACTGACAGAAACAGTAGTTTCTCTTCAGTTCAATACACTGTACTTGCTGGGAACAGACGCGAGTGCTACTTGCACTGTGTATGGCAATGGGAGCACAAAATTGACTCTTCTTAGCAGAAAACAATTCTTGCTAGTAGGAGCAGAAACTGCATGGGATTCAACACCCTTTAGGACTGGGAAACAAACGCTAGCTCGCCTTGCAAGAAACACACTCTCCTTTTGAGAAAACAGCACTCTTCTACTCTCCTGTGTTTCCTATAGGGCCAGAACATTGAGCTTGCTCAGAACAAAAGAACTGTGCTTCCTACACACACGGGACATATCTATTTCAACTCTGCTTAGGAAACTGACAAGAACAGTAGCTTCTCTTCAGTCCAATACACTGTACTTGCTGGGAACAGACGCGAGTGCTATTTGCACTGTGTATGGCAATGGGAGCACCATAGTGACTCTTCTTAGCAGAAAACAACTCTGGCTCATAGGACCAGAAACTGCATGGGATTCAACTCCGTTTAGGACTGGGAAACAAACGCTAGCTCGCCTTGCAAGAAACACACTCTGCTTTTGAGAAAACAACACTCTTCTACTCTCCTGTGTTTCCTTTAGGGCCAGAACAGTGACCTTGCTCAGAACAAAAGAACTGTGCTTCCTACACACACGGGGCATATTTAGTTAAACTCTGCTTAGGAAACTGACAAGGACAGTAGCTTCTCTTCAGTCCAATACACTACTTGCTGGGAACAGACGCGAGTGCTATTTGCACTGTGTATGGCAATGGGAGCGCAATAGTGACTCTTCTTAGCAGAAAACAACTCTTGCTCATAGGACCAGAAACTGCATGGGATTCAACTCCTTTTAGGACTGGGAAACAAACGCTAGCTCGCCTTGCAAGAAACACACTCTGCTTTTGAGAAAACAGCACTCTTCTACTCTCCTGTGTTTCCTATAGGACCAGAACATTGAGCTTGCTCAGAACAAAAGAACTGTCCTTCCTACACACACGGGGCATATCTAGTTCAACTCTGCTTAGGAAACTGACAAGAACAGTAGCTTCTCTTCAGTCCAATACACTGTACTTGCTGGGAACAGACTCGAGTGCTATTTGCACTGTGTATGGCAATGGGAGCGCAATAGTGACTCTTCTTAGCAGAAAACAACTCTTGCTCGTAGGACCAGAAACTGCATGGGATTCAACTCCGTTTAGGACTGGGAAACAAACGCTAGCTCGCCTTGCAAGAAACACACTCTGCTTTTGAGAAAACAGCACTCTTCTACTCTCCTGTGTTTCCTAACAGGCCAGAACAGTGACCTTGCTCAGAACAAAAGAACTGTGCTTCCTACACACACGGGGCATATCTAGTTCAACTCTGCTTAGGAAACTGACAAGAGCAGTAGCTTCTCTTCAGTCCAATACACTGTACTTGCAGGGAACAGACGCGAGTGCTATTTGCACTGTGTATGGCAACGGGAGCACAATAGTGACTTTTCTTAGCAGAAAACAACTCTTGCTCATAGAACCAGAAACTGCATAGGATTCAACTCCGTTTAGGACTCTGAAACAAACGCTAGCTCGCCTTGCAAGAAACACACTCTGCTTTTGAGAAAACAGCACTCTTCTACTCTCCTGTGTTTCCTATAGGGCCAGAACATTGTGCTTGCTCAGAACAAAAGAACTGTGCTTCCTACACACACGGGGCATATCTAGTTCAACTCTGCTTGGGAAACTGACAGAAACAGTAGTTTCTCTTCAGTTCAATACACTGTACTTGCTGGGAAGAGACGCGAGTGCTACTTGCACTGTGTATGGCAATGGGAGCGCAAAATTGACTCTTCTTAGCAGAAAACAATTCTTGCTAGTAGGAGCAGAAACTGCATGGGATTCAACTCCCTTTAGGACTGGGAAACAAACGCTAGCTCGCCTTGCAAGAAACACACTCTCCTTTTGAGAAAACAGCACTCTTCTACTCTCCTGTGTTTCCTACAGGGCCAGAACATTGAGCTTGCTCAGAACAAAAGAACTGTGCTTCCTACACACACGGGACATATCTAGTTCAACTCTGCTTAGGAAACTGACAAGAACAGTAGCTTCTCTTCAGTCCAATACACTGTACTTGCTGGGAACAGACGCGAGTGCTATTTGCACTGTGTATGGCAATGGGAGCACAATAGTGACTCTTCTTAGCAGAAAACAACTCTGGCTCATAGGACCAGAAACTGCATGGGATTCAACTCCGTTTAGGACTGGGAAACAAACGCTAGCTCGCCTTGCAAGAAACACACTCTGCTTTTGAGAAAACAGCACTCTTCTACTCTCCTGTGTTTCCTATAGGGCCAGAACATTGAGCTTGCTCAGAACAAAAGAACTGTGCTTCCTACACACACGGGGCATATCTAGTTCAACTCTGCTTAGGAAACTGACAGGAACAGTAGCTTCTCTTCAGTCCAATACACTGTACTTGCTGGGAACAGACGCGAGTGCTATTTGCACTGTGTATGGCAATGGGAGCGCAATAGTGACTCTTCTTAGCAGAAAACAACTCTTGCTCGTAGGACCAGAAACTGCATGGGATTCAACTCCGTTTAGGACTGGGAAACAAACGCTAGCTCGCCTTGCAAGAAACACACTCTGCTTTTGAGAAAACAGCACTCTTCTACTCTCCTGTGTTTCCTATAGGGCCAGAACATTGAGCTTGCTCAGAACAAAAGAAATGTGCTTCCTACACACACGGGGCATATCTAGTTCAACTCTGCTTAGGAAACTGACAAGAACAGTAGCTTCTCTTCAGTCCAATACACTGTACTTGCTGGGAACAGACGCGAGTGCTATTTGCACTGTGTATGGCAATGGGAGCGCAATAGTGACTCTTCTTAGCAGAAAACAACTCTTGCTCGTAGGACCAGAAACTGCATGGGATTCAACTCCTTTTAGGACTGGGAAACAAACGCTAGCTCGCCTTGCAAGAAACACACTCTGCTGTTGAGAAAACAGCACTCTTCTACTCTCCTGTGTTTCCTATAGGACCAGAACAGTGAGCTTGCTCAGAACAAAAGAACTGTGCTTCCTACACACACGGGGCATATCTAGTTCAACTATGCTTAGGAAACTGACAAGAACAGTAGCTTCTCTTCAGTCCAGTACACTGTACTTGCTGGGACAGACGCGAGTGCTATTTGCACTGTGTATGGCAATGGGAGCGCAATAGTGACTCTTCTTAGCAGAAAACAACTCTTGCTCGTAGGACCAGAAACTGCATGGGATTCAACTCCGTTTAGGACTGGGAAACAAACGCTAGCTCGCCTTGCAAGGAACACACTCTGCTTTTGAGAAAACAGCACTCTTCTACTCTCCTGTGTTTCCTATAGGGCCAGAACATTGAGCTTGCTCAGAACAAAAGAACTGTGCTTCCTACACACACGGGGCATATCTAGTTCAACTCTGCTTAGGAAACTGACAAGAACAGTAGCTTCTCTTCAGTCCAATACACTGTACTTGCTGGGAACAGACGCGAGTGCTATTTGCACTGTGTATGGCAATGGGAGCGCAATAGTGACTCTTCTTTGCAGAAAACAACTCTTGCTAGTAGGAGCAGAAACTGCATGGGATTCAACTCCGTTTTGGACTGGGAAACAAACACTAGCTCGCCTTGCAAGAAACACTCTGCTTTTGAGAAAACAGCACTCTTCTACTCTCCTGTGTTTCCTATAGGGCCAGGACAGTGAGCTTGCTCAGAACAAAAGAACTGTGCTTCCTACACACACGGGGCATATCTAGTTCAACTCTGCTTAGGAAACTGACAGAAACAGTAGTTTCTCTTCAGTTCAATACACTGTACTTGCTGGGAACAGACGCGAGTGCTATTTGCACTGTGTATGGCAATGGGAGCGCAATAGTGACTCTTCTTAGCTGAAAACAACAGTTGCTAGTAGGAGCAGAAACTGCATGGGATTCAACTCCCTTTAGGACTGGGAAACAAACGCTAGCTCGCCTTGCAAGAAACACACTCTGCTTTTGATAAAACAGCACTCTTCTACTCTCCTGTGTTTCCTAACAGGCCAGAACATTGAGCTTGCTCAGAACAAAAGAACTGTGCTTCCTACACACACGGGGCATATCTAGTTCAACTCTGCTTAGGAAACTGACAGAAACAGTAGTTTCTCTTCAGTTCAATACACTGTACTTGCTGGGAACAGACGCGAGTGCTATTTGCACTGTGTATGGCAATGGGAGCACAATAGTGACTCTTCTTAGCAGAAAACAACTCTTGCTCGTAGGACCAGAAACTGCATGGGATTCAACTCCGTTTAGGACTGGGAAACAAACGCTAGCTCGCCTTGCAAGAAACACACTCTGCTTTTGAGAAAACAGCACTCTTCTACTCTCCTGTGTTTCCTATAGGGCCAGAACATTGAGCTTGCTCAGAACAAAAGAACTGTGCTTCCTACACACACGGGGCATATCTAGTTCAACTCTGCTTAGGAAACTGACCAGAACAGTAGCTTCTCTTCAGTCCAATACACTGTACTTG
The DNA here is from genome assembly GCF_949786415.1 of Peromyscus eremicus. Taxonomy (NCBI): domain Eukaryota; kingdom Metazoa; phylum Chordata; class Mammalia; order Rodentia; family Cricetidae; genus Peromyscus; species Peromyscus eremicus. The sequence continues at coordinate 37,698 of NW_026735933.1, forward strand.
CTGGGAACAGACGTGAGTGCTATTTGCACTGTGTATGGCAATGGGAGCGCAATAGTGACTCTTCTTTGCAGAAAACAACTCTTGCTCCTAGGACTAGAAACTGCATGGGATTCAACTCCGTTTAGGACTGGGAAACAAACGCTAGCTCGCCTTGCAAGAAACACACTCTGCTTTTGAGAAAACAGCACTCTTCTACTCTCCTGTGTTTCCTATAGGGCCAGAACATTGAGCTTGCTCAGAACAAAAGAACTGTGCTTCCTACACACACGGGGCATATCTAGTTCAACTCTGCTTAGGAAACTGACAAGAACAGTAGCTTCTCTTCAGTCCAATACACTGTACTTGCTGGGAACAGACGCGAGTGCTATTTGCACTGTGTATGGCAATGGGAGCGCAATAGTGACTCTTCTTTGGAGAAAACAACTCTTGCTAGTAGGAGCAGAAACTGCATGGGATTCAACTCCGTTTAGGACTGGGAAACAAACGCTAGCTTGCCTTGCAAGAAACACACTCTGCTTTTGAGAAAACAGCACTCTTCTACTCTCCTGTGTTTCCTATAGGGCCAGAACATTGAGCTTGCTCAGAACAAAAGAACTGTGCTTCCTACACACACGGGGCATATCTAGTTCAACTCTGCTTCGGAAACTGACAAGAACAGTAGCTTCTCTTCAGTCCAATACACTGTACTTGCTGGGAACAGACGCGAGTGCTATTTGCACTGTGTATGGCAATGGGAGCACAATAGTGACTCTTCTTAGCAGAAAACAACTCTTGCTCGTAGGACCAGAAACTGCGTGGGATTCAACTCCTTTTAGGACTGGGAAACAAACGCTAGCTCGCCTTGCAAGAAACACACTCTGCTTTTGAGAAAACAGCACTCTTCTACTCTCCTGTGTTTCCTATAGGACCAGAACAGTGAGCTTGCTCAGAACAAAAGAACTGTCCTTCCTACACACACGGGGCATATCTAGTTCAACTCTGCTTAGGAAACTGACAAGAACAGTAGCTTCTCTTCAGTCCAATACACTGTACTTGCTGGGAACAGACGCGAGTGCTATTTGCACTGTGTATGGCAATGGGAGCGCAATAGTGACTCTTCTTAGCAGAAAACAACTCTTGCTCGTAGGACCAGAAACTGCATGGGATTCAACTCCGTTTAGGACTGGGAAACCAACGCTAGCTCGCCTTGCAAGAAACACACTCTCCTTTTGAGAAAACAGCACTCTTCTACTCTCCTGTGTTTCCTACAGGGCCAGAACATTGAGCTTGCTCAGAACAAAAGAACTGTGCTTCCTACACACACGGGACATATCTAGTTCAACTCTGCTTAGGAAACTGACAAGAACAGTAGCTTCTCTTCAGTCCAATACACTGTACTTGCTGGGAACAGACGCGAGTGCTATTTGCACTGTGTATGGCAATGGGAGCACAATAGTGACTCTTCTTAGCAGAAAACAACTCTGGCTCATAGGACCAGAAACTGCATGGGATTCAACTCCGTTTAGGACTGGGAAACAAACGCTAGCTCGCCTTGCAAGAAACACACTCTGCTTTTGAGAAAACAGCACTCTTCTACTCTCCTGTGTTTCCTATAGGGCCAGAACATTGAGCTTGCTCAGAACAAAAGAACTGTGCTTCCTACACACACGGGGCATATCTAGTTCAACTCTGCTTAGGAAACTGACAGGAACAGTAGCTTCTCTTCAGTCCAATACACTGTACTTGCTGGGAACAGACGCGAGTGCTATTTGCACTGTGTATGGCAATGGGAGCGCAATAGTGACTCTTCTTAGCAGAAAACAACTCTTGCTCGTAGGACCAGAAACTGCATGGGATTCAACTCCGTTTAGGACTGGGAAACAAACGCTAGCTCGCCTTGCAAGAAACACACTCTGCTTTTGAGAAAACAGCACTCTTCTACTCTCCTGTGTTTCCTATAGGGCCAGAACATTGAGCTTGCTCAGAACAAAAGAAATGTGCTTCCTACACACACGGGGCATATCTAGTTCAACTCTGCTTAGGAAACTGACAAGAACAGTAGCTTCTCTTCAGTCCAATACACTGTACTTGCTGGGAACAGACGCGAGTGCTATTTGCACTGTGTATGGCAATGGGAGCGCAATAGTGACTCTTCTTAGCAGAAAACAACTCTTGCTCGTAGGACCAGAAACTGCATGGGATTCAACTCCTTTTAGGACTGGGAAACAAACGCTAGCTCGCCTTGCAAGAAACACACTCTGCTGTTGAGAAAACAGCACTCTTCTACTCTCCTGTGTTTCCTATAGGACCAGAACAGTGAGCTTGCTCAGAACAAAAGAACTGTGCTTCCTACACACACGGGGCATATCTAGTTCAACTATGCTTAGGAAACTGACAAGAACAGTAGCTTCTCTTCAGTCCAGTACACTGTACTTGCTGGGACAGACGCGAGTGCTATTTGCACTGTGTATGGCAATGGGAGCGCAATAGTGACTCTTCTTAGCAGAAAACAACTCTTGCTCGTAGGACCAGAAACTGCATGGGATTCAACTCCGTTTAGGACTGGGAAACAAACGCTAGCTCGCCTTGCAAGGAACACACTCTGCTTTTGAGAAAACAGCACTCTTCTACTCTCCTGTGTTTCCTATAGGGCCAGAACATTGAGCTTGCTCAGAACAAAAGAACTGTGCTTCCTACACACACGGGGCATATCTAGTTCAACTCTGCTTAGGAAACTGACAAGAACAGTAGCTTCTCTTCAGTCCAATACACTGTACTTGCTGGGAACAGACGCGAGTGCTATTTGCACTGTGTATGGCAATGGGAGCGCAATAGTGACTCTTCTTTGCAGAAAACAACTCTTGCTAGTAGGAGCAGAAACTGCATGGGATTCAACTCCGTTTTGGACTGGGAAACAAACACTAGCTCGCCTTGCAAGAAACACTCTGCTTTTGAGAAAACAGCACTCTTCTACTCTCCTGTGTTTCCTATAGGGCCAGGACAGTGAGCTTGCTCAGAACAAAAGAACTGTGCTTCCTACACACACGGGGCATATCTAGTTCAACTCTGCTTAGGAAACTGACAGAAACAGTAGTTTCTCTTCAGTTCAATACACTGTACTTGCTGGGAACAGACGCGAGTGCTATTTGCACTGTGTATGGCAATGGGAGCGCAATAGTGACTCTTCTTAGCTGAAAACAACAGTTGCTAGTAGGAGCAGAAACTGCATGGGATTCAACTCCCTTTAGGACTGGGAAACAAACGCTAGCTCGCCTTGCAAGAAACACACTCTGCTTTTGATAAAACAGCACTCTTCTACTCTCCTGTGTTTCCTAACAGGCCAGAACATTGAGCTTGCTCAGAACAAAAGAACTGTGCTTCCTACACACACGGGGCATATCTAGTTCAACTCTGCTTAGGAAACTGACAGAAACAGTAGTTTCTCTTCAGTTCAATACACTGTACTTGCTGGGAACAGACGCGAGTGCTATTTGCACTGTGTATGGCAATGGGAGCACAATAGTGACTCTTCTTAGCAGAAAACAACTCTTGCTCGTAGGACCAGAAACTGCATGGGATTCAACTCCGTTTAGGACTGGGAAACAAACGCTAGCTCGCCTTGCAAGAAACACACTCTGCTTTTGAGAAAACAGCACTCTTCTACTCTCCTGTGTTTCCTATAGGGCCAGAACATTGAGCTTGCTCAGAACAAAAGAACTGTGCTTCCTACACACACGGGGCATATCTAGTTCAACTCTGCTTAGGAAACTGACCAGAACAGTAGCTTCTCTTCAGTCCAATACACTGTACTTGCTGGGAACAGACGTGAGTGCTATTTGCACTGTGTATGGCAATGGGAGCGCAATAGTGACTCTTCTTTGCAGAAAACAACTCTTGCTCGTAGGACTAGAAACTGCATGGGATTCAACTCCGTTTAGGACTGGGAAACAAACGCTAGCTCGCCTTGCAAGAAACACACTCTGCTTTTGAGAAAACAGCACTCTTCTACTCTCCTGTGTTTCCTATAGGGCCAGAACATTGAGCTTGCTCAGAACAAAAGAACTGTGCTTCCTACACACACGGGGCATATCTAGTTCAACTCTGCTTAGGAAACTGACAAGAACAGTAGCTTCTCTTCAGTCCAATACACTGTACTTGCTGGGAACAGACGCGAGTGCTATTTGCACTGTGTATGGCAATGGGAGCGCAATAGTGACTCTTCTTTGGAGAAAACAACTCTTGCTAGTAGGAGCAGAAACTGCATGGGATTCAACTCCGTTTAGGACTGGGAAACAAACGCTAGCTTGCCTTGCAAGAAACACACTCTGCTTTTGAGAAAACAGCACTCTTCTACTCTCCTGTGTTTCCTATAGGGCCAGAACATTGAGCTTGCTCAGAACAAAAGAACTGTGCTTCCTACACACACGGGGCATATCTAGTTCAACTCTGCTTCGGAAACTGACAAGAACAGTAGCTTCTCTTCAGTCCAATACACTGTACTTGCTGGGAACAGACGCGAGTGCTATTTGCACTGTGTATGGCAATGGGAGCACAATAGTGACTCTTCTTAGCAGAAAACAACTCTTGCTCGTAGGACCAGAAACTGCGTGGGATTCAACTCCTTTTAGGACTGGGAAACAAACGCTAGCTCGCCTTGCAAGAAACACACTCTGCTTTTGAGAAAACAGCACTCTTCTACTCTCCTGTGTTTCCTATAGGACCAGAACAGTGAGCTTGCTCAGAACAAAAGAACTGTCCTTCCTACACACACGGGGCATATCTAGTTCAACTCTGCTTAGGAAACTGACAAGAACAGTAGCTTCTCTTCAGTCCAATACACTGTACTTGCTGGGAACAGACGCGAGTGCTATTTGCACTGTGTATGGCAATGGGAGCGCAATAGTGACTCTTCTTAGCAGAAAACAACTCTTGCTCGTAGGACCAGAAACTGCATGGGATTCAACTCCGTTTAGGACTGGGAAACCAACGCTAGCTCGCCTTGCAAGAAACACACTCTGCTTTTGAGAAAACAGCACTCTTCTACTCTCCTGTGTTTCCTAACAGGCCAGAACATTGAGCTTGCTCAGAACAAAAGAACTGTGCTTCCTACACACATGGGGCATATCTAGTTCAACTCTGCTTAGGAAACTGACAAGAACAGTAGCTTCTCTTCAGTCCAATACACTGTACTTGCAGGGAACAGACACGAGTGCTATTTGCACTGTGTATGGCAATGGGAGCGCAATAGTGACTCTTCTTAGCAGAAAACAACTCTTGCTCGTAGGACCAGAAACTGCATGGGATTTAACTCCGTTTAGGACTGGGAAACAAATGCTAGCTCGCCTTGCAAGAAACACACTCTGCTTTTGAGAAAACAGCACTCTTCTACTCTCCTGTGTTTCCTATAGGGCCAGAACATTGAGCTTGCTCAGAACAAAAGAACTGTGCTTCCTACACACACGGGGCATATCTAGTTCAACTCTGCTTAGGAAACTGACAAGAACAGTAGCTTCTCTTCAGTCCAATACACTGTACTTGCTGGGAACAGACGCGAGTGCTATTTGCACTGTGTATGGCAATGGGAGCGCAATAGTGACTTTTCTTAGCAGAAAACAACTCTTGCTCATAGAACCAGAAACTGCATAGGATTCAACTCTGTTTAGGACTCTGAAACAAACGCTAGCTCGCCTTGCAAGAAACACACTCTGCTTTTGAGAAAACAGCACTCTTCTACTCTCCTGTGTTTCCTATAGGGCCAGAACATTGAGCTTGCTCAGAACAAAAGAACTGTGCTTCCTACACACACGGGGCATATCTAGTTCAACTCTGCTTAGGAAACTGACAGAAACAGTAGTTTCTCTTCAGTTCAATACACTGTACTTGCTGGGAACAGACGCGAGTGCTATTTGCACTGTGTATGGCAATGGGAGCACAATAGTGACTCTTCTTAGCAGAAAACAACTCTTGCTCATAGGACCAGAAACTGCATGGGATTCAACTCCCTTTAGGACTGGGAAACAAACGCTAGCTCGCCTTGCAAGAAACACACTCTGCTTTTGAGAAAACAGCACTCTTCTACTCTCCTGTGTTTCCTATAGGGCCAGAACAGTGACCTTGCTCAGAACAAAAGAACTGTGCTTCCTACACACACGGGCCATATCTAGTTCAACTCTGCTTAGGAAACTGACAAAAACAGTAGCTTCTCTTCAGTCCAATACACTGTACTTGCAGGGAACAGACACGAGTGCTATTTGCACTGTGTATGGCAATGGGAGCGCAAAATTGACTCTTCTTAGTAGAAAACAACTCTTGCTAGTAGGAGCAGAAACTGCATGGGATTCAACTCCGTTTAGGACTGGGAAACAAACGCTAGCTCGCCTTGCAAGGAACACACTCTGCTTTTGAGAAAACAGCACTCTTCTACTCTCCTGTGTTTCCTATAGGGCCAGAACATTGAGCTTGCTCAGAACAAAAGAACTGTGCTTCCTACACACACGGGGCATATCTAGTTCAACTCTGCTTAGGAAACTGACAAGAACAGTAGCTTCTCTTCAGTCCAATACACTGTACTTGCTGGGAACAGACGCGAGTGCTATTTGCACTGTGTATGGCAATGGGAGCGCAATAGTGACTCTTCTTTGCAGAAAACAACTCTTGCTAGTAGGAGCAGAAACTGCATGGGATTCAACTCCGTTTAGGACTGGGAAACAAACCCTAGCTCGCCTTGCAAGAAACACACTCTGCTTTTGAGAAAACAGCACTCTTCTACTCTCCTGTGTTTCCTATAGGGCCAGGACAGTGAGCTTGCTCAGAACAAAAGAACTGTGCTTCCTACACACACGGGGCATATCTAGTTCAACTCTGCTTAGGAAACTGACAGAAACAGTAGTTTCTCTTCAGTTCAATACACTGTACTTGCTGGGAACAGACGCGAGTGCTATTTGCACTGTGTATGGCAATGGGAGCGCAATAGTGACTCTTCTTAGCTGAAAACAACACTTGCTAGTAGGAGCAGAAACTGCATGGGATTCAACTCCCTTTAGGACTGGGAAACAAAGGCTAGCTCGCCTTGCAAGAAACACACTCTGCTTTTGAGAAAACAGCACTCTTCTACTCTCCTGTGTTTCCTATAGGGCCAGATCATTGAGCTTGCTCAGAACAAAAGAACTGTGCTTCCTACACACACGGGGCATATCTAGTTCAACTCTGCTTAGGAAACTGACAAGAACAGTAGCTTCTCTTCAGTCCAATACACTGTACTTGCTGGGAACAGACGCGAGTGCTATTTGCACTGTGTATGGCAATGGGAGCGCAATAGTGACTTTTCTTAGCAGAAAACAACTCTTGCTCATAGAACCAGAAACTGCATAGGATTCAACTCTGTTTAGGACTCTGAAACAAACGCTAGCTCGCCTTGCAAGAAACACACTCTGCTTTTGAGAAAACAGCACTCTTCTACTCTCCTGTGTTTCCTATAGGACCAGAACAGTGAGCTTGCTCAGAACAAAAGAACTGTGATTCCTACACACACGGGGCATATCTAGTTCAACTCTGCTTAGGAAACTGACAAGAACAGTAGCTTCTCTTCAGTCCAATACACTGTACTTGCTGGGAACAGACGCGAGTGCTATTTGCACTGTGTATGGCAATGGGAGCGCAATAGTGACTCTTCTTAGCAGAAAACAACTCTTGCTCGTAGGACCAGAAACTGCATGGGATTCAACTCCGTTTAGGACTGGGAAACAAACGCTAGCTCGCCTTGCAAGAAACACACTCTGCTTTTGAGAAAACAGCACTCTTCTACTCTCCTGTTTTTCCTATAGGGCCAGAACAGTGACCTTGCTCAGAACAAAAGAACTGTGCTTCCTACACACACGGGCCATATCTAGTTCAACTCTGCTTAGGAAACTGACAAAAACAGTAGCTTCTCTTCAGTCCAATACACTGTACTTGCAGGGAACAGACACGAGTGCTATTTGCACTGTGTATGGCAATGGGAGCGCTAAATTGACTCTTCTTAGCAGAAAACAACTCTTGCTAGTAGGAGCAGAAACTGCATGGGATTCAACTCCGTTTAGGACTGGGAAACAAACGCTAGCTCGCCTTGCAAGGAACACACTCTGCTTTTGAGAAAACAGCACTCTTCTACTCTCCTGTGTTTCCTATAGGGCCAGAACATTGAGCTTGCTCAGAACAAAAGAACTGTGCTTCCTACACACACGGGGCATATCTAGTTCAACTCTGCTTAGGAAACTGACAAGAACAGTAGCTTCTCTTCAGTCCAATACACTGTACTTGCTGGGAACAGACGCGAGTGCTATTTGCACTGTGTATGGCAATGGGAGCACAATAGTGACTCTTCTTAGTAGAAAACAACTCTGGCTCATAGGACCAGAAACTGCATGGGATTCAACTCCGTTTAGGACTGGGAAACAAACGCTAGCTCGCCTTGCAAGAAACACACTCTGCTTTTGAGAAAACAACACTCTTCTACTCTCCTGTGTTTCCTATAGGGCCAGAACAGTGACCTTGCTCAGAACAAAAGAACTGTGCTTCCTACACACACGGGGCATATTTAGTTAAACTCTGCTTAGGAAACTGACAAGAACAGTAGCTTCTCTTCAGTCCAATACACTGTACTTGCTGGGAACAGACGCGAGTGCTATTTGCACTGCGTATGGCAATGGGAGCGCAATAGTGACTCTTCTTAGCAGAAAACAACTCTTGCTCATAGGACCAGAAACTGCATGGGATTCAACTCCTTTTAGGACTGGGAAACAAACGCTAGCTCGCCTTGCAAGAAACACACTCTGCTTTTGAGAAAACAGCACTCTTCTACTCTCCTGTGTTTCCTATAGGACCAGAACATTGAGCTTGCTCAGAACAAAAGAACTGTCCTTCCTACACACACGGGGCATATCTAGTTCAACTCTGCTTAGGAAATTGACAAGAACAGTAGCTTCTCTTCAGTCCAATACACTGTACTTGCTGGGAACAGACGCGAGTGCTATTTGCACTGTGTATGGCAATGGGAGCGCAAAAGTTACTCTTCTTAGCAGAAAACAACTCTTGCTCGTAGGACCAGAAACTGCATGGGATTCAACTCCGTTTAGGACTGGGAAACAAACGCTAGCTCGCCTTGCAAGAAACACACTCTGCTTTTGAGAAAACAGCACTCTTCTACTCTCCTGTGTTTCCTATAGGGCCAGAACAGTGAGCTTGCTCAGAACAAAAGAACTGTGCTTCCTACACACACGGGGCATATCTAGTTCAACTCTGCTTAGGAAACTGACAAGAACAGTAGCTTCTCTTCAGTCCAATACACTGTACTTGCAGGGAACAGACACGAGTGCTATTTGCACTGTGTATGGCAATGGGAGCGCAAAATTGACTCTTCTTAGCAGAAAACAACTCTTGCTAGTAGGAGCAGAAACTGCATGGGATTTAACTCCGTTTAGGACTGGGAAACAAACGCTAGCTCGCCTTGCAAGAAACACACTCTGCTTTTGAGAAAACAGCACTCTTCTACTCTCCTGTGTTTCCTATAGGGCCAGAACAGTGAGCTTGCTCAGAACAAAAGAACTGTGCTTCCTACACACACGGGGCATATCTAGTTCAACTCTGCTTAGGAAACTGACAAGAACAGTAGCTTCTCTTCAGTCCAATACACTGTACTTGCTGGGAACAGACGCGAGTGCTATTTGCACTGTGTATGGCAATGGGAGCACAATAGTGACTTTTCTTAGCAGAAAACAACTCTTGCTCATAGAACCAGAAACTGCATAGGATTCAACTCCGTTTAGGACTCTGAAACAAACGCTAGCTCGCCTTGCAAGAAACACACTCTGCTTTTGAGAAAACAGCACTCTTCTACTCTCCTGTGTTTCCTATAGGGCCAGAACATTGAGCTTGCTCAGAACAAAAGAACTGTGCTTCCTACACACACGGGGCATATCTAGTTCAACTCTGCTTAGGAAACTGACAGAAACAGTAGTTTCTCTTCAGTTCAATACACTGTACTTGCTGGGAACAGACGCGAGTGCTATTTGCACTGTGTATGGCAATGGGAGCGCAATAGTGACTCTTCTTAGCAGAAAACAACTCTTGCTCGTAGGACCAGAAACTGCATGGGATTCAACTCCCTTTAGGACTGGGAAACAAACGCTAGCTCGCCTTGCAAGAAACACACTCTGCTTTTGAGAAAACAGCACTCTTCTACTCTCCTGTGTTTCCTATAGGGCCAGAACAGTGACCTTGCTCAGAACAAAAGAACTGTGCTTCCTACACACACGGGGCATATCTAGTTCAACTCTGCTTAGGAAACTGACAAGAACAGTAGCTTCTCTTCAGTCCAATACACTGTACTTGCTGGGAACAGACGCGAGTGCTATTTGCACTGTGTATGGCAATGGGAGCGCAATAGTGACTCTTCTTTGGAGAAAACAACTCTTGCTAGTAGGAACAGAAACTGCATGGGATTCAACTCCGTTTAGGACTGGGAAACAAACGCTAGCTCGCCTTGCAAGAAACACACTCTGCTTTTGAGAAAACAGCACTCTTCTACTCTCCTGTGTTTCCTATAGGGCCAGAACATTGAGCTTGCTCAGAACAAAAGAACTGTGCTTCCTACACACACGGGGCATATCTAGTTCAACTCTGCTTAGGAAACTGACAAGAACAGTAGCTTCTCTTCAGTCCAATACACTGTACTTGCTGGGAACAGACGCGAGTGCTATTTGCACTGTGTATGGCAATGGGAGCGCAATAGTGACTCTTCTTAGCAGAAAACAACTCTTGCTCGTAGGACCAGAAACTGCATGGGATTCAACTCCTTTTAGGACTGGGAAACAAACGCTAGCTCGCCTTGCAAGAAACACACTCTGCTTTTGAGAAAACAGCACTCTTCTACTCTCCTGTGTTTCCTATAGGACCAGAACAGTGAGCTTGCTCAGAACAAAAGAACTGTGCTTACTACACACACGGGGCATATCTAGTTCAACTCTGCTTAGGAAACTGACAAGAACAGTAGCTTCTCTTCAGTCCAATACACTGTACTTGCTGGGAACAGACGCGAGTGCTATTTGCACTGTGTATGGCAATGGGAGCGCAATAGTGACTCTTCTTAGCAGAAAACAACTCTTGCTCGTAGGACCAGAAACTGCATGGGATTCAACTCCGTTTAGGACTGGGAAACAAACGCTAGCTCGCCTTGCAAGAAACACACTCTGCTTTTGAGAAAACAGCACTCTTCTACTCTCCTGTGTTTCCTAACAGGCCAGAACAGTGACCTTGCTCAGAACAAAAGAACTGTGCTTCCTACAAACACGGGGCATATCTAGTTCAACTCTGCTTAGGAAACTGACAAGAACAGTAGCTTCTCTTCAGTCCAATACACTGTACTTGCAGGGAACAGACACGAGTGCTATTTGCACTGTGTATGGCAATGGGAGCGCAATAGTGACTCTTCTTAGCAGAAAACAACTCTTGCTAGTAGGAGCAGAAACTGCATGGGATTCAACTCCGTTTAGGACTGGGAAACAAACGCTAGCTCGCCTTGCAAGAAACACACTCTGCTTTTGAGAAAACAGCACTCTTCTACTCTCCTGTGTTTCCTATAGGGCCAGAACATTGAGCTTGCTCAGAACAAAAGAACTGTGCTTCCTACACACACGGGACATATCTAGTTCAACTCTGCTTAGGAAACTGACAAGAACAGTAGCTTCTCTTCAGTCCAATACACTGTACTTGCTGGGAATAGACGCGAGTGCTATTTGCACTATGTATGGCAATGGGAGCGCAATAGTGACTCTTCTTAGCAGAAAACAACTCTGGCTCGTAGGACCAGAAACTGCATGGGATTCAACTCCCTTTAGGACTGGGAAACAAACGCTAGCTCGCCTTGCAAGAAACACACTCTGCTTTTGAGAAAACAGCACTCTTCTACTCTCCTGTGTTTCCTATAGGGCCAGAACAGTGACCTTGCTCAGAACAAAAGAACTGTGCTTCCTACACACACGGGCATATCTAGTTCAACTCTGCTTAGGAAACTGACAAGAACAGTAGCTTCTCTTCAGTCCAATACACTGTACTTGCTGGGAACAGACGCCAGTGCTTTGCACTGTGTATGGCAATGGGAGCGCAATAGTGACTCTTCTTAGCTGAAAACAACAGTTGCTAGTAGGAGCAGAAACTGCATGGGATTCAACTCCCTTTAGGACTGGGAAACAAACGCTCGCTCGCCTTGCAAGAAACACACTCTGCTTTTGAGAAAACAGCACTCTTCTACTCTCCTGTGTTTCCTAACAGGCCAGAACATTGAGCTTGCTCAGAACAAAAGAACTTTGCTTCCTACACACACGGGGCATATCTAGTTCAACTCTGCTTAGGAAACTGACAAGAACAGTAGCTTCTCTTCAGTCCAATACACTGTACTTGCTGGGAACAGATGCGAGTGCTATTTGCACTGTGTATGGCAAAGGGAGCGCAATAGTGACTCTTCTTAGCAGAAAACAACTCTGGCTCGTAGGACCAGAAACTGCATGGGATTCAACTCCCTTTAGGACTGGGAAACAAACGCTCGCTCGCCTTACAAGAAACACACTCTGCTTTTGAGAAAACAGCACTCTTCTACTCTCCTGTGTTTCCTATAGGGCCAGAACAGTGAGCTTGCTCAGAACAAAAGAACTGTGCTTCCTACACACACGGGGCATATCTAGTTCAACTCTGCTTAGGAAACTGACAAGAACAGTAGCTTCTCTTCACTCCAATACACTGTACTTGCTGGGAACAGACGCGAGTGCTATTTGCACTGTGTATGGCAATGGGAGCGCAATAGTGACTCTTCTTTGCAGAAAACAACTCTTGCTAGTAGGAGCAGAAACTGCATGGGATTCAACTCCGTTTAGGACTGGGAAACAAACGCTAGCTCGCCTTGCAAGAAACACACTCTGCTTTTGAGAAAACAGCACTCTTCTACTCTCCTGTGTTTCCTATAGGGCCAGGACAGTGAGCTTGCTCAGAACAAAAGAACTGTGCTTCCTACACACACGGGGCATATCTAGTTCAACTCTGCTTAGGAAACTGACAAGAACAGTAGCTTCTCTTCAGTCCAATACACTGTACTTGCTGGGAACAGACGCGAGTGCTATTTGCACTGTGTATGGCAATGGGAGTGCAATAGTGACTTTTCTTAGCAGAAAACAACTCTTGCTCATAGAACCAGAAACTGCATGGGATTCAACTCCGTTTAGGACTGGGAAACAAACGCTAGCTCGCCTTGCAAGAAACACACTCTGCTTTTGAGGAAACAGCACTCTTCTACTCTCCTGTGTTTCCTATAGTGCCAGAACATTGAGCTTGCTCAGAACAAAAGAACTGTGCTTCCTACACACACGGGGCATATCTAGTTCAACTCTGCTTAGGAAACTGACAGAAACAGTAGTTTCTCTTCAGTTCAATACACTGTACTTGCTGGCAACAGACACGAGTGCTGTTTGCACTGTGTATGGCAATGGGAGCGCAATAGTGACTCTTCTTAGCAGAAAACAACTCTTGCTCGTAGGACCAGAAACTGCATGGGATTCAACTCCGTTTAGGACTGGGAAACAAACGCTAGCTCGCCTTGCAAGAAACACACTCTGCTTTTGAGAAAACAGCACTCTTCTACTCTCCTGTGTTTCCTATAGGGCCAGAACAGTGACCTTGCTCAGAACAAAAGAACTGTGCTTCCTACACACACGGGGCATATCTAGTTCAACTCTGCTTAGGAAACTGACAAGAACAGTAGTTTCTCTTCAGTCCAATACACTGTACTTGCTGGGAACAGACGCGAGTGCTATTTGCACTGTGTATGGCAATGGGAACGCAATAGTGACTCTTCTTTGGAGAAAACAACTCTTGCTAGTAGGAGCAGAAACTGCATGGGATTCAACTCCGTTTAGGACTGGGAAGCAAACGCTAGCTCGCCTTGCAAGAAACACACTCTGCTTTTGAGAAAACAGCACTCTTCTACTCTCCTGTGTTTCCTATAGGGCCAGAACATTGAGCTTGCTCAGAACAAAAGAACTGAGCTTCCTACACACACGGGGCATATCTAGTTCAACTCTGCTTAGGAAACTGACAAGAACAGTAGCTTCTCTTCAGTCCAATACACTGTACTTGCTGGGAACAGACGCGAGTGCTATTTGCACTGTGTATGGCAATGGGAGCGCAATAGTGACTCTTCTTTGCAGAAAACATCTCTTGGTAGTAGGAGCAGAAACTGCATGGGATTCAACTCCGTTTAGGACTGGGAAACAAACGCTAGCTCGCCTTGCAAGAAACACTCTGCTTTTGAGAAAACAGCACTCTTCTACTCTCCTGTGTTTCCTATAGGGCCAGGACAGTGAGCTTGCTCAGAACAAAAGAACTGTGCTTCCTACACACACGGGGCATATCTGGTTCAACTCTGCTTAGGAAACTGACAGAAACAGTAGTTTCTCTTCAGTTCAATACACTGTACTTGCTGGGAACAGACGCGAGTGCTATTTGCACTGTGTATGGCAATGGGAGCGCAATAGTGACTCTTCTTTGCAGAAAACAACTCTTGCTAGTAGGAGCAGAAACTGCATGGGATTCAACTCCGTTTAGGACTGGGAAACAAACGCTAGCTCGCCTTGCAAGAAACACACTCTGCTTTTGAGAAAACAGCACTCTTCTACTCTCCTGGGTTTCCTATAGGGCCAGGACAGTGAGCTTGCTCAGAACAAAAGAACTGTGCTTCCTACACACACGGGGCATATCTAGTTCAACTCTGCTTAGGAAACTGACAAGAACAGTAGCTTCTCTTCAGTCCAATACACTGTACTTGCTGGGAACAGACGCGAGTGCTATTTGCACTGTGTATGGCAATGGGAGCGCAATAGTGACTTTTCTTAGCAGAAAACAACTCTTGCTCATAGAACCAGAAACTGCATGGGATTCAACTCCGTTTAGGACTGGGAAACAAACGCTAGCTCGCCTTGCAAGAAACACACTCTGCTTTTGAGGAAACAGCACTCTTCTACTCTCCTGTGTTTCCTATAGTGCCAGAACATTGAGCTTGCTCAGAACAAAAAAACTGTGCTTCCTACACACACGGGGCATATCTTGTTCAACTCTGCTTAGGAAACTGACAGAAACAGTAGTTTCTCTTCAGTTCAATACACTGTACTTGCTGGCAACAGACACGAGTGCTATTTGCACTGTGTATGGCAATGGGAGCGCAATAGTGACTCTTCTTAGCAGAAAACAACTCTTGCTCGTAGGACCAGAAACTGCATGGGATTCAACTCCGTTTAGGACTGGGAAACAAACGCTAGCTCGCCTTGCAAGAAACACACTCTGCTTTTGAGAAAACAGCACTCTTCTACTCTCCTGTGTTTCCTATAGGGCCAGAACAGTGACCTTGCTCAGAACAAAAGAACTGTGCTTCCTACACACACGGGGCATATCTAGTTCAACTCTGCTTAGGAAACTGACAAGAACAGTAGCTTCTCTTCAGTCCAATACACTGTACTTGCTGGGAACAGACGCGAGTGCTATTTGCACTGTGTATGGCAATGGGAACGCAATAGTGACTCTTCTTTGGAGAAAACAACTCTTGCTAGTAGGAGCAGAAACTGCATGGGATTCAACTCCGTTTAGGACTGGGAAACAAACGCTAGCTCGCCTTGCAAGAAACACACTCTGCTTTTGAGAAAACAGCACTCTTCTACTCTCCTGTGTTTCCTATATGGCCAGAACATTGAGCTTGCTCAGAACAAAAGAACTGTGCTTCCTACACACACGGGGCATATCTAGTTCAACTCTGCTTAGGAAACTGACAAGAACAGTAGCTTCTCTTCAGTCCAATACACTGTACTTGCTGGGAACAGACGCGAGTGCTATTTGCACTGTGTATGGCAATGGGAGCGCAATAGTGACTCTTCTTTGCAGAAAACAACTCTTGCTCATAGGACCAGAAACTGCATGGGATTCAACTCCGTTTAGGACTGGGAAACAAACGCTAGCTCGCCTTGCAAGAAACACTCTGCTTTTGAGAAAACAGCACTCTTCTACTCTCCTGTGTTTCCTATAGGGCCAGGACAGTGAGCTTGCTCAGAACAAAAGAACTGTGCTTCCTACACACACGGGGCATATCTGGTTCAACTCTGCTTAGGAAACTGACAGAAACAATAGTTTCTCTTCAGTTCAATACACTGTACATGCTGGGAACAGACGCGAGTGCTATTTGCACTGTGTATGGCAATGGGAGCGCAATAGTGACTCTTCTTAGCAGAAAACAACTCTTGCTCGTAGGACCAGAAACTGCATGGGATTCAACTCCGTTTAGGACTGGGAAACAAATGCTAGCTCGCCTTGCAAGAAACACACTCTGCTTTTGAGAAAACAGCACTCTTCTACTCTCCTGTGTTTCCTATAGGGCCAGAACATTGAGCTTGCTCAGAACAAAAGAACTGTGCTTCCTACACACACGGGGCATATCTAGTTCAACTCTGCTTAGGAAACTGACAAGAACAGTAGCTTCTCTTCAGTCCAATACACTGTACTTGCTGGGAACATGTGCGAGTGCTATTTGCACTGTGTATGGCAATGGGAGCGCAATAGTAACTCTTCTTAGCAGAAAACAACTCTTGCTCGTAGGACCAGAAACTGCATGGGATTCAACTCCGTTTAGGACTGGGAAACAAACGCTAGCTCGCCTTGCAAGAAACACACTCTGCTTTTGAGAAAACAGCACTCTTCTACTCTCCTGTGTTTCCTATAGGGCCAGAACATTGAGCTTGCTCAGAACAAAAGAACTGTGCTTCCAAAACACACGGGGCATATCTAGTTCAACTCTGCTTAGGAAACTGACAAGAACAGTAGCTTCTCTTCAGTCCAATACACTGTACTTGCTGGGAACAGATGCGAGTGCTATTTGCACTGTGTATGGCAATGGGAGCGCAATAGTGACTCTTCTTAGCAGAAAACAACTCTTGCTCGTAGGACCAGAAACTGCATGGGATTCAACTCCGTTTAGGACTGGGAAACAAACGCTAGCTCGCCTTGCAAGAAACACACTCTGCTTTTGAGAAAACAGCACTCTTCTACTCTCCTGTGTTTCCTATAGGGCCAGAACATTGAGCTTGCTCAGAACAAAAGAACTGTGCTTCCTACACACACGGGGCATATCTAGTTCAACTCTGCTTAGGAAACTGACAAGAACAGTAGCTTCTCTTCAGTCCAATACACTGTACTTGCTGGGAACAGACGCGAGTGCTATTTGCACTGTGTATGGCAATGGGAGCGCAATAGTGACTCTTCTTAGCAGAAAACAACTCTTGCTCGTAGGACCAGAAACTGCATGGGATTCAACTCCGTTTAGGACTGGGAAACAAACGCTAGCTCGCCTTGCAAGAAACACACTCTGCTTTTGAGAAAACAGCACTCTTCTACTCTCCTGTGTTTCTTATAGGGCCAGAACATTGAGCTTGCTCAGAACAAAAGAACTGTGCTTCCTACACACACGGGGCATATCTAGTTCAACTCTGCTTAGGAAACTGACAAGGACAGTAGCTTCTCTTCAGTCCAATACACTGTACTTGCTGGGAACAGACGCGAGTGCTATTTGCACTGTGTATGGCAATGGGAGCGCAATAGTGACTCTTCTTAGCAGAAAACAACTCTTGCTCGTAGGACCAGAAACTGCATGGGATTCAACTCCGTTTAGGACTTGGAAACAAACGCTAGCTCGCCTTGCAAGAAACAAACTCTGCTTTTGAGAAAACAGCACTCTTCTACTCTCCTGTGTTTCCTATAGGGCCAGAATATTGAGCTTGCTCAGAACAAAAGAACTGTGCTTCCTACACACACGGGGCATATCTAGTTCAACTCTGCTTAGGAAACTGACAAGAACAGTAGCTTCTCTTCAGTCCAATACACTGTACTTGCTGGGAACAGACGCGAGTGCTATTTGCACTGTGTATGGCAATGGGAGCCCAATATTGACTCTTCTTTGCAGAAAACAACTCTTGCTTGTAGGACCAGAAACTGCATGGGATTCAACTCCGTTTAGGACTGGGAAACAAACGCTAGCTCGCCTTGCAAGAAACACACTCTGCTTTTGAGAAAACAGCACTCTTCTACTCTCCTGTGTTTCCTATAGGGCCAGGACAGTGAGCTTGCTCAGAACAAAGAACTGTGCTTCCTACACACACGGGGCTTATCTAGTTCAACTCTGCTTAGGAAACTGACAAGAACAGTAGCTTCTCTTCAGTCCAATACACTGTACTTGCTGGGAACAGACGCGAGTGCTATTTGCACTGTGTATGGCAATGGGAGCGCAATAGTGACTCTTCTTAGCAGAAAACAACTCTTGCTCATAGGATCAGAAACTGCATGGGATTCAACTCCGTTTAGGACTGGGAAACAAACGCTAGCTCGCCTTGCAAGAAACACTCTGCTTTTGAGAAAACAGCACTCTTCTACTCTCCTGTGTTTCCTATAGGGCCAGGACAGTGAGCTTGCTCAGAACAAAAGAACTGTGCTTCCTACACACACGGGGCATATCTGGTTCAACTCTGCTTAGGAAACTGACAGAAACAGTAGTTTCTCTTCAGTTCAATACACTGTACTTGCTGGGAACAGACGCGAGTGCTATTTGCACTGTGTATGGCAATGGGAGCGCAATAGTGACTCTTCTTAGCTGAAAACAACAGTTGCTAGTAGGAGCAGAAACTGCATGGGATTCAACTCCCTTTAGGACTGGGAAACAAACGCTAGCTCGCCTTGCAAGAAACACACTCTGCTTTTGAGAAAACAGCACTCTTCTACTCTCCTGTGTTTCCTATAGGGCCAGAACATTGAGCTTGCTCAGAACAAAAGAACTGTGCTTCCTACACACACGGGGCATATCTTGTTCAACTCTGCTTAGGAAACTGACAGAAACAATAGTTTCTCTTCAGTTCAATACACTGTACTTGCTGGGAACAGACGCGAGTGCTATTTGCACTGTGTATGACAATGGGAGCGCATTAGTGACTCTTCTTAGCAGAAAACAACTCTTGCTCGTAGGACCAGAAACTGCATGGGATTCAACTCCGTTTAGGACTGGGAAACAAACGCTAGCTCGCCTTGCAAGAAACACACTCTGCTTTTGAGAAAACAGCACTCTTCTACTCTCCTGTGTTTCCTATAGGGCCAGAACATTGAGCTTGCTCAGAACAAAAGAACTGTGCTTCCTACACACACGGGGCATATCTAGTTCAACTCTGCTCAGGAAACTGACAAGAACAGTAGCTTCTCTTCAGTCCAATACACTGTACTTCCTGGGAACAGATGCGAGTGCTATTTGCACTGTGTATGGCAATGGGAGCACAATAGTGACTCTTCTTAGCAGAAAACAACTCTTGCTCGTAGGACCAGAAACTGAATGGGATTCAACTCCGTTTAGGACTGGGAAACAAACGCTAGCTCGCCTTGCAAGAAACACACTCTGCTTTTGAGAAAAAAGCACTCTTCTACTCTCCTGTGTTTCCTATAGGGCCAGAACATTGAGCTTGCTCAGAACAAAAGAACTGTGCTTCCTACACACACGGGGCATATCTAGTTCAACTCTGCTTAGGAAACTGACAAGAACAGTAGCTTCACTTCAGTCCAATACACTGTACTTGCTGGGAACAGACGCGAGTGCTATTTGCACTGTGTATGGCAATGGGAGCGCAATAGTGACTCTTCTTAGCTGAAAACAACAGTTGCTAGTAGGAGCAGAAACTGCATGGGATTTAACTCCCTTTAGGACTGGGAAACAAACGCTAGCTCGCCTTGCAAGAAACACACTCTGCTTTTGAGAAAACAGCACTCTTCTACTCTCCTGTGTTTCCTATAGGGCCAGAACATTGAGCTTGCTCAGAACAAAAGAACTGTGCTTCCTACACACACGGGGCATATCTAGTTCAACTCTGCTTAGGAAACTGACAGAAACAGTAGTTTCACTTCAGTTCAATACACTGTACTTGCTGGGAACAGACGCGAGTGCTATTTGCACTGTGTATGGCAATGGGAGCGCAATAGTGACTCTTCTTAGCAGAAAACAACTCTTGCTCGTAGGACCAGAAACTGCATGGGATTCAACTCCGTTTAGGACTGGGAAACAAACGCTAGCTCGCCTTGCAAGAAACACACTCTGCTTTTGAGAAAACAGCACTCTTCTACTCTCCTGTGTTTCCTATAGGACCAGAACATTGAGCTTGCTCAGAACAAAAGAACTGTGCTTCCTACACACACGGGGCATATCTAGTTCAACTCTGCTTAGGAAACTGACAAGAACAGTAGGTTCTCTTCAGTCCAATACACTGTACTTGCTGGGAACAGATGCGAGTGCTATTTGCACTGTGTATGGCAATGGGAGCGCAATAGTGACTCTTCTTAGCAGAAAACAACTCTTGCTCGTAGGACCAGAAACTGCATGGGATTCAACTCCGTTTAGGACTGGGAAACAAACGCTAGCTCGCCTTGCAAGAAACACACTCTGCTTTTGAGAAAACAGCACTCTTCTACTCTCCTGTGTTTCCTATAGGGCCAGAACAGTGAGCTTGCTCAGAACAAAAGAACTGTGCTTCCTACACACACGGGGCATATCTAGTTCAACTCTGCTTAGGAAACTGACAAGAACAGTAGCTTCTCTTCAGTCCAATACACTGTACTTGCTGGGAACAGATGCGAGTGCTTTGCACTGTGTATGGCAATGGGAGCGCAATAGTGACTCTTCTTAGCAGAAAACAACTCTTGCTCGTAGGACCAGAAACTGCATGGGATTCAACTCCGTTTAGGACTGGAAACAAACGCTAGCTCGCCTTGCAAGAAACACACTCTGCTTTTGAGA
Organism: Peromyscus eremicus; assembly: GCF_949786415.1. NCBI lineage: Eukaryota > Metazoa > Chordata > Mammalia > Rodentia > Cricetidae > Peromyscus > Peromyscus eremicus. Next base: position 58,561 of record NW_026735933.1, read on the forward strand.
AAACAGCACTCTTCTACTCTCCTGTGTTTCCTATAAGGCCAGAACATTGAGCTTGCTCAGAACAAAAGAACTGTGCTTCCTACACACACGGGGCATATCTTGTTCAACTCTGCTTAGGAAACTGACAGAAACAATAGTTTCTCTTCAGTTCAATACACTGTACTTGCTGGGAACAGACGCGAGTGCTATTTGCACTGTGTATGGCAATGGGAGCGCAATAGTGACTCTTCTTAGCAGAAAACAACTCTTGCTCGTAGGACCAGAAACTGCATGGGATTCAACTCCGTTTAGGACTGGGAAACAAACGCTAGCTCGCCTTGCAAGAAACACACTCTGCTTTTGAGAAAACAGCACTCTTCTACTCTCCTGTGTTTCCTATAGGGCCAGAACATTGAGCTTGCTCAGAACAAAAGAACTGTGCTTCCTACACACACGGGGCATATCTAGTTCAACTCTGCTTAGGAAACTGACAAGAACAGTAGCTTCTCTTCAGTCCAATACACTGTACTTCCTGGGAACAGATGCGAGTGCTATTTGCACTGTGTATGGCAATGGGAGCGCAATAGTGACTCTTCTTAGCAGAAAACAACATTTGCTAGTAGGAGCAGAAACTGCATGGGATTCAACTCCCTTTAGGACTGGGAAACAAACGCTAGCTCGCCTTGCAAGAAACACACTCTGCTTTTGAGAAAACAGCACTCTTCTACTCTCCTGTGTTTCCTATAGGGCCAGGACAGTGAGCTTGCTCAGAACAAAAGAACTGTGCTTCCTACACACACGGGGCATATCTGGTTCAACTCTGCTTAGGAAACTGACAGAAACAGTAGTTTCTCTTCAGTTCAATACACTGTACTTGCTGGGAACAGACGCGAGTGCTATTTGCACTGTGTATGGGAATGGGAGCACAATAGTGACTCTTCTTAGCTGAAAACAACAGTTGCTAGTAGGAGCAGAAACTGCATGGGATTCAACTCCCTTTAGGACTGGGAAACAAACGCTAGCTCGCCTTGCAAGAAACACACTCTGCTTTTGAGAAAACAGCACTCTTCTACTCTCCTGTGTTTCCTATAGGGCCAGAACATTGAGCTTGCTCAGAACAAAGGAACTGTGCTTCCTACACACACGGGGCATATCTTGTTCAACTCTGCTTAGGAAACTGACAGAAACAATAGTTTCTCTTCAGTTCAATACACTGTACTTGCTGGGAACAGACGCGAGTGCTATTTGCACTGTGTATGGCAATGGGAGCGCATTAGTGACTCTTCTTAGCAGAAAACAACTCTTGCTCGTAGGACCAGAAACTGCATGGGATTCAACTCCGTTTAGGACTGGGACACAAACGCTAGCTCGCCTTGCAAGAAACACACTCTGCTTTTGAGAAAACAGCACTCTTCTACTCTCCTGTGTTTCCTATAGGGCCAGAACATTGAGCTTGCTCAGAACAAAAGAACTGTGCTTCCTACACACACGGGGCATATCTAGTTCAACTCTGCTTAGGAAACTGACAAGAACAGTAGCTTCTCTTCAGTCCAATACACTGTACTTGCTGGGAACAGACGCGAGTGCTATTTGCACTGTGTATGGCAATGGGAGCGCAATAGTGACTCTTCTTAGCAGAAAACAACTCTTGCTCGTAGGACCAGAAACTGCATGGGATTCAACTCCGTTTAGGACTTGGAAACAAACGCTAGCTCGCCTTGCAAGAAACACACTCTGCTTTTGAGAAAACAGCACTCTTCTACTCTCCTGTGTTTCCTGTAGGACCAGAACAGTGAGCTTGCTCAGAACAAAAGAACTGTGCTTCCTACACACACGGGGCATATCTAGTTCAACTCTGCTTAGGAAACTGACAAGAACAGTAGCTTCTCTTCAGTCCAATACACTGTACTTGCTGGGAACAGACGCGAGTGCTATTTGCACTGTGTATGGCAATGGGAGCGCAATAGTGACTCTTCTTAGCAGAAAACAACTCTTGCTCGTAGGACCAGAAACTGCATGGGATTCAACTCCGTTTAGGACTTGGAAACAAACGCTAGCTCGCCTTGCAAGAAACAAACTCTGCTTTTGAGAAAACAGCACTCTTCTACTCTCCTGTGTTTCCTATAGGGCCAGAATATTGAGCTTGCTCAGAACAAAAGAACTGTGACCCTACACACACGGGGCATATCTAGTTCAACTCTGCTTAGGAAACTGACAAGAACAGTATCTTCTCTTCAGTCCAATACACTGTACTTGCTGGGAACAGACGCGAGTGCTATTTGCACTGTGTATGGCAATGGGAGCCCAATATTGACTCTTCTTTGCAGAAAACAACTCTTGCTTGTAGGACCAGAAACTGCATGGGATTCAACTCACTTTAGGACTGGGAAACAAACGCTAGCTCGCCTTGCAAGAAACACACTCTGCTTTTGAGAAAACAGCACTCTTCTACTCTCCTGTGTTTCCTATAGGGCCAGAACATTGAGCTTGCTCAGAACAAAAGAACTGTGCTTCCTACACACACGGGCATATCTTGTTCAACTCTGCTTAGGAAACTGACAGAAACAATAGTTTCTCTTCAGTTCAATACACTGTACTTGCTGGGAACAGACGCGAGTGCTATTTGCACTGTGTATGGCAATGGGAGCGCATTAGTGACTCTTCTTAGCAGAAAACAACTCTTGCTCGTAGGACCAGAAACTGCATGGGATTCAACTCCGTTTAGGACTTGGAAACAAACGCTAGCTCGCCTTGCAAGAAACACACTCTGCTTTTGAGAAAACAGCACTCTTCTACTCTCCTGTGTTTCCTATAGGGCCAGAACATTGAGCTTGCTCAGAACAAAAGAACTGTGCTTCCTACACACACGGGGCATATCTAGTTCAACTCTGCTTAGGAAACTGACAAGAACAGTAGCTTCTCTTCAGTCCAATACACTGTACTTGCTGGGAACAGATGCGAGTGCTATTTGCACTGTGTATGGCAATGGGAGCGCAATAGTGACTCTTCTTAGCAGAAAACAACTCTTGCTCGTAGGACCAGAAACTGCATGGGATTCAACTCCGTTTAGGACTGGGAAACAAACGCTAGCTCGCCTTGCAAGAAACACACTCTGCTTTTGAGAAAACAGCACTCTTCTACTCTCCTGTGTTTCCTATAGGGCCAGAACATTGAGCTTGCTCAGAACAAAAGAACTGTGCTTCCTACACACACGGGGCATATCTAGTTCAACTCTGCTTAGGAAACTGACAAGAACAGTAGCTTCTCTTCAGTCCAATACACTGTACTTCCTGGGAACAGATGCGAGTGCTATTTGCACTGTGTATGGCAATGGGAGCACAATAGTGACTCTTCTTAGCAGAAAACAACTCTTGCTCGTAGGACCAGAAACTGAATGGGATTCAACTCCGTTTAGGACTGGGAAACAAACGCTAGCTCGCCTTGCAAGAAACACACTCTGCTTTTGAGAAAAAAGCACTCTTCTACTCTCCTGTGTTTCCTATAGGGCCAGAACATTGAGCTTGCTCAGAACAAAAGAACTGTGCTTCCTACACACACGGGGCATATCTAGTTCAACTCTGCTTAGGAAACTGACAAGAACAGTAGCTTCACTTCAGTCCAATACACTGTACTTGCTGGGAACAGACGCGAGTGCTATTTGCACTGTGTATGGCAATGGGAGCGCAATAGTGACTCTTCTTAGCTGAAAACAACAGTTGCTAGTAGGAGCAGAAACTGCATGGGATTTAACTCCCTTTAGGACTGGGAAACAAACGCTAGCTCGCCTTGCAAGAAACACACTCTGCTTTTGAGAAAACAGCACTCTTCTACTCTCCTGTGTTTCCTATAGGGCCAGAACATTGAGCTTGCTCAGAACAAAAGAACTGTGCTTCCTACACACACGGGGCATATCTAGTTCAACTCTGCTTAGGAAACTGACAGAAACAGTAGTTTCACTTCAGTTCAATACACTGTACTTGCTGGGAACAGACGCGAGTGCTATTTGCACTGTGTATGGCAATGGGAGCGCAATAGTGACTCTTCTTAGCAGAAAACAACTCTTGCTCGTAGGACCAGAAACTGCATGGGATTCAACTCCGTTTAGGACTGGGAAACAAACGCTAGCTCGCCTTGCAAGAAACACACTCTGCTTTTGAGAAAACAGCACTCTTCTACTCTCCTGTGTTTCCTATAGGACCAGAACATTGAGCTTGCTCAGAACAAAAGAACTGTGCTTCCTACACACACGGGGCATATCTAGTTCAACTCTGCTTAGGAAACTGACAAGAACAGTAGGTTCTCTTCAGTCCAATACACTGTACTTGCTGGGAACAGATGCGAGTGCTATTTGCACTGTGTATGGCAATGGGAGCGCAATAGTGACTCTTCTTAGCAGAAAACAACTCTTGCTCGTAGGACCAGAAACTGCATGGGATTCAACTCCGTTTAGGACTGGGAAACAAACGCTAGCTCGCCTTGCAAGAAACACACTCTGCTTTTGAGAAAACAGCACTCTTCTACTCTCCTGTGTTTCCTATAGGGCCAGAACATTGAGCTTGCTCAGAACAAAAGAACTGTGCTTCCTACACACACGGGGCATATGTAGTTCAACTCTGCTTAGGAAACTGACAAGAACAGTAGCTTCTCTTCAGTCCAATACACTGTACTTGCTGGGAACAGATGCGAGTGCTTTGCACTGTGTATGGCAATGGGAGCGCAATAGTGACTCTTCTTAGCAGAAAACAACTCTTGCTCGTAGGACCAGAAACTGCATGGGATTCAACTCCGTTTAGGACTGGAAACAAACGCTAGCTCGCCTTGCAAGAAACACACTCTGCTTTTGAGAAAACAGCACTCTTCTACTCTCCTGTGTTTCCTATAGGGCCAGAACATTGAGCTTGCTCAGAACAAAAGAACTGTGCTTCCTACACACACGGGGCATATCTTGTTCAACTCTGCTTAGGAAACTGACAGAAACAATATTTTCTCTTCAGTTCAATACACTGTACTTGCTGGGAACAGACGCGAGTGCTATTTGCACTGTGTATGGCAATGGGAGCGCAATAGTGACTCTTCTTAGCAGAAAACAACTCTTGCTCGTAGGACCAGAAACTGCATGGGATTCAACTCCGTTTAGGACTGGGAAACAAACGCTAGCTCGCCTTGCAAGAAACACACTCTGCTTTTGAGAAAACAGCACTCTTCTACTCTCCTGTGTTTCCTATAGGGCCAGAACATTGAGCTTGCTCAGAACAAAAGAACTGTGCTTCCTACACACACGGGGCATATCTAGTTCAACTCTGCTTAGGAAACTGACAAGAACAGTAGCTTCTCTTCAGTCCAATACACTGTACTTGCTGGGAACAGATGCGAGTGCTATTTGCACTGTGTATGGCAATGGGAGCGCAATAGTGACTCTTCTTAGCAGAAAACAACAGTTGCTCGTAGGACCAGAAACTGCATGGGATTCAACTCCGTTTAGGACTGGGAAACAAACGCTAGCTCGCCTTGCAAGAAACACACTCTGCTTTTGAGAAAACAGCACTCTTCTACTCTCCTGTGTTTCCTATAGGGCCAGAACATTGAGCTTGCTCAGAACAAAAGAACTGTGCTTCCTACACACACGGGGCATATCTAGTTCAACTCTGCTTAGGAAACTGACAAGAACAGTAGCTTCTCTTCAGTCCAATACACTGTACTTCCTGGGAACAGATGCGAGTGCTATTTGCACTGTGTATGGCAATGGGAGCACAATAGTGACTCTTCTTAGCAGAAAACAACTCTTGCTCGTAGGACCAGAAACTGAATGGGATTCAACTCCGTTTAGGACTGGGAAACAAACGCTAGCTCGCCTTGCAAGAAACACACTCTGCTTTTGAGAAAAAAGCACTCTTCTACTCTCCTGTGTTTCCTATAGGGCCAGAACATTGAGCTTGCTCAGAACAAAAGAACTGTGCTTCCTACACACACGGGGCATATCTAGTTCAACTCTGCTTAGGAAACTGACAAGAACAGTAGCTTCACTTCAGTCCAATACACTGTACTTGCTGGGAACAGACGCGAGTGCTATTTGCACTGTGTATGGCAATGGGAGCGCAATAGTGACTCTTCTTAGCTGAAAACAACAGTTGCTAGTAGGAGCAGAAACTGCATGGGATTTAACTCCCTTTAGGACTGGGAAACAAACGCTAGCTCGCCTTGCAAGAAACACACTCTGCTTTTGAGAAAACAGCACTCTTCTACTCTCCTGTGTTTCCTATAGGGCCAGAACATTGAGCTTGCTCAGAACAAAAGAACTGTGCTTCCTACACACACGGGGCATATCTAGTTCAACTCTGCTTAGGAAACTGACAGAAACAGTAGTTTCACTTCAGTTCAATACACTGTACTTGCTGGGAACAGACGCGAGTGCTATTTGCACTGTGTATGGCAATGGGAGCGCAATAGTGACTCTTCTTAGCAGAAAACAACTCTTGCTCGTAGGACCAGAAACTGCATGGGATTCAACTCCGTTTAGGACTGGGAAACAAACGCTAGCTCGCCTTGCAAGAAACACACTCTGCTTTTGAGAAAACAGCACTCTTCTACTCTCCTGTGTTTCCTATAGGACCAGAACATTGAGCTTGCTCAGAACAAAAGAACTGTGCTTCCTACACACACGGGGCATATCTAGTTCAACTCTGCTTAGGAAACTGACAAGAACAGTAGGTTCTCTTCAGTCCAATACACTGTACTTGCTGGGAACAGATGCGAGTGCTATTTGCACTGTGTATGGCAATGGGAGCGCAATAGTGACTCTTCTTAGCAGAAAACAACTCTTGCTCGTAGGACCAGAAACTGCATGGGATTCAACTCCGTTTAGGACTGGGAAACAAACGCTAGCTCGCCTTGCAAGAAACACACTCTGCTTTTGAGAAAACAGCACTCTTCTACTCTCCTGTGTTTCCTATAGGGCCAGAACAGTGAGCTTGCTCAGAACAAAAGAACTGTGCTTCCTACACACACGGGGCATATCTAGTTCAACTCTGCTTAGGAAACTGACAAGAACAGTAGCTTCTCTTCAGTCCAATACACTGTACTTGCTGGGAACAGATGCGAGTGCTTTGCACTGTGTATGGCAATGGGAGCGCAATAGTGACTCTTCTTAGCAGAAAACAACTCTTGCTCGTAGGACCAGAAACTGCATGGGATTCAACTCCGTTTAGGACTGGAAACAAACGCTAGCTCGCCTTGCAAGAAACACACTCTGCTTTTGAGAAAACAGCACTCTTCTACTCTCCTGTGTTTCCTATAGGGCCAGAACATTGAGCTTGCTCAGAACAAAAGAACTGTGCTTCCTACACACACGGGGCATATCTTGTTCAACTCTGCTTAGGAAACTGACAGAAACAATAGTTTCTCTTCAGTTCAATACACTGTACTTGCTGGGAACAGACGCGAGTGCTATTTGCACTGTGTATGGCAATGGGAGCGCAATAGTGACTCTTCTTAGCAGAAAACAACTCTTGCTCGTAGGACCAGAAACTGCATGGGATTCAACTCCGTTTAGGACTGGGAAACAAATGCTAGCTCGCCTTGCAAGAAACACACTCTGCTTTTGAGAAAACAGCACTCTTCTACTCTCCTGTGTTTCCTATAGGGCCAGAACATTGAGCTTGCTCAGAACAAAAGAACTGTGCTTCCTACACACACGGGGCATATCTAGTTCAACTCTGCTTAGGAAACTGACAAGAACAGTAGCTTCTCTTCAGTCCAATACACTGTACTTCCTGGGAACAGATGCGAGTGCTATTTGCACTGTGTATGGCAATGGGAGCGCAATAGTGACTCTTCTTAGCAGAAAACAACAGTTGCTAGTAGGAGCAGAAACTGCATGGGATTCAACTCCCTTTAGGACTGGGAAACAAACGCTAGCTCGCCTTGCAAGAAACACACTCTGCTTTTGAGAAAACAGCACTCTTCTACTCTCCTGTGTTTCCTATAGGGCCAGGACAGTGAGCTTGCTCAGAACAAAAGAACTGTGCTTCCTACACACACGGGGCATATCTGGTTCAACTCTGCTTAGGAAACTGACAGAAACAGTAGTTTCTCTTCAGTTCAATACACTGTACTTGCTGGGAACAGACGCGAGTGCTATTTGCACTGTGTATGGGAATGGGAGCACAATAGTGACTCTTCTTAGCTGAAAACAACAGTTGCTAGTAGGAGCAGAAACTGCATGGGATTCAACTCCCTTTAGGACTGGGAAACAAACGCTAGCTCGCCTTGCAAGAAACACACTCTGCTTTTGAGAAAACAGCACTCTTCTACTCTCCTGTGTTTCCTATAGGGCCAGAACATTGAGCTTGCTCAGAACAAAAGAACTGTGCTTCCTACACACACGGGGCATATCTTGTTCAACTCTGCTTAGGAAACTGACAGAAACAATAGTTTCTCTTCAGTTCAATACACTGTACTTGCTGGGAACAGACGCGAGTGCTATTTGCACTGTGTATGGCAATGGGAGCGCATTAGTGACTCTTCTTAGCAGAAAACAACTCTTGCTCTTAGGACCAGAAACTGCATGGGATTCAACTCCGTTTAGGACTGGGACACAAACGCTAGCTCGCCTTGCAAGAAACACACTCTGCTTTTGAGAAAACAGCACTCTTCTACTCTCCTGTGTTTCCTATAGGGCCAGAACATTGAGCTTGCTCAGAACAAAAGAACTGTGCTTCCTACACACACGGGGCATATCTAGTTCAACTCTGCTTAGGAAACTGACAAGAACAGTAGCTTCTCTTCAGTCCAATACACTGTACTTGCTGGGAACAGATGCGAGTGCTATTTGTACTGTGTATGGCAATGGGAGCGCAATAGTGACTCTTCTTAGCAGAAAACAACTCTTGCTCGTAGGACCAGAAACTGCATGGGATTCAACTCCGTTTAGGACTGGGAAACAAACGCTAGCTCGCCTTGCAAGAAACACACTCTGCTTTTGAGAAAACAGCACTCTTCTACTCTCCTGTGTTTCCTATAGGGCCAGAACATTGAGCTTGCTCAGAACAAAAGAACTGTGCTTCCAAAACACACGGGGCATATCTAGTTCAACTCTGCTTAGGAAACTGACAAGAACAGTAGCTTCTCTTCAGTCCAATACACTGTACTTGCTGGGAACAGATGCGAGTGCTATTTGCACTGTGTATGGCAATGGGAGCGCAATAGTGACTCTTCTTAGCAGAAAACAACTCTTGCTCGTAGGACAGGAAACTGAATGGGATTCAACTCCGTTTAGGACTGGGAAACAAACGCTAGCTCGCCTTGCAAGAAACACACTCTGCTTTTGAGAAAACAGCACTCTTCTACTCTCCTGTGTTTCCTATAGGGCCAGAACATTGAGCTTGCTCAGAACAAAAGAACTGTGCTTCCTACACACACGGGGCATATCTAGTTCAACTCTGCTTAGGAAACTGACAAGAACAGTAGCTTCACTTCAGTCCAATACACTGTACTTGCTGGGAACAGACGCGAGTGCTATTTGCACTGTGTATGGCAATGGGAGCGCAATAGTGACTCTTCTTAGCTGAAAACAACAGTTGCTAGTAGGAGCAGAAACTGCATGGGATTCAACTCCCTTTAGGACTGGGAAACAAACGCTAGCTCGCCTTGCAAGAAACACACTCTGCTTTTGAGAAAACAGCACTCTTCTACTCTCCTGTGTTTCCTATAGGGCCAGAACATTGAGCTTGCTCAGAACAAAAGAACTGTGCTTCCTATACACACGGGGCATATCTAGTTCAACTCTGCTTAGGAAACTGACAAGAACAGTAGCTTCTCTTCAGTCCAATACACTGTACTTGCTGGGAACAGACGCGAGTGCTATTTGCACTGTGTATGGCAATGGGAGCGCAATAGTGACTCTTCTTAGCAGAAAACAACTCTTGCTCGTAGGACCAGAAACTGCATGGGATTCAACTCCGTTTAGGACTGGGAAACAAACGCTAGCTCGCCTTGCAAGAAACACACTCTGCTTTTGAGAAAACAGCACTCTTCTACTCTCCTGTGTTTCCTATAGGGCCAGAACATTGAGCTTGCTCAGAACAAAAGAACTGTGCTTCCTACACACACGGGGCATATCTAGTTCAACTCTGCTTAGGAAACTGACAAGAACAGTAGCTTCACTTCAGTCCAATACACTGTACTTGCTGGGAACAGACGCGAGTGCTATTTGCCCTGTGTATGGCAATGGGAGCGCAATAGTGACTCTTCTTAGCTGAAAACAACAGTTGCTAGTAGGAGCAGAAACTGCATGGGATTCAACTCCCTTTAGGACTGGGAAACAAACGCTAGCTCGCCTTGCAAGAAACACACTCTGCTTTTGAGAAAACAGCACTCTTCTACTCTCCTGTGTTTCCTATAGGGCCAGAACATTGAGCTTGCTCAGAACAAAAGAACTGTGCTTCCTACACACACGGGGCATATCTAGTTCAACTCTGCTTAGGAAACTGACAGAAACAGTAGTTTCACTTCAGTTCAATACACTGTACTTGCTGGGAACAGACGCGAGTGCTATTTGCACTGTGTATGGCAATGGGAGCGCAATAGTGACTCTTCTTAGCAGAAAACAACTCTTGCTCGTAGGACCAGAAACTGCATGGGATTCAACTCCGTTTAGGACTGGGAAACAAACGCTAGCTCGCCTTGCAAGAAACACACTCTGCTTTTGAGAAAACAGCACTCTTCTACTCTCCTGTGTTTCCTATAGGGCCAGAACATTGAGCTTGCTCAGAACAAAAGAACTGTGCTTCCTACACACACGGGGCATATCTAGTTCAACTCTGCTTAGGAAACTGACAAGAACAGTAGGTTCTCTTCAGTCCAATACACTGTACTTGCTGGGAACAGATGCGAGTGCTATTTGCACTGTGTATGGCAATGGGAGCGCAATAGTGACTCTTCTTAGCAGAAAACAACTCTTGCTCGTAGGACCAGAAACTGCATGGGATTCAACTCCGTTTAGGACTGGGAAACAAACGCTAGCTCGCCTTGCAAGAAACACACTCTGCTTTTGAGAAAACAGCACTCTTCTACTCTCCTGTGTTTCCTATAGGGCCAGAACATTGAGCTTGCTCAGAACAAAAGAACTGTGCTTCCAAAACACACGGGGCATATCTAGTTCAACTCTGCTTAGGAAACTGACAAGAACAGTAGCTTCTCTTCAGTCCAATACACTGTACTTCCTGGGAACAGATGCGAGTGCTATTTGCACTGTGTATGGCAATGGGAGCGCAATAGTGACTCTTCTTAGCAGAAAACAACAGTTGCAAGTAGGAGCAGAAACTGCATGGGATTCAACTCGCTTTAGGACTGGGAAACAAACGCTAGCTCGCCTTGCAAGAAACACACTCTGCTTTTGAGAAAACAGCACTCTTCTACTCTCCTGTGTTTCCTATAGGGCCAGGACAGTGAGCTTGCTCAGAACAAAAGAACTGTGCTTCCTACACACACGGGGCATATCTGGTTCAACTCTGCTTAGGAAACTGACAGAAACAGTAGTTTCTCTTCAGTTCAATACACTGTACTTGGTGGGAACAGACGCGAGTGCTATTTGCACTGTGTATGGCAATGGGAGCGCAATAGTGACTCTTCTTAGCTGAAAACAACAGTTGCTAGTAGGAGCAGAAACTGCATGGGATTCAACTCCCTTTAGGACTGGGAAACAAACGCTAGCTCGCCTTGCAAGAAACACACTCTGCTTTTGAGAAAACAGCACTCTTCTACTCTCCTGTGTTTCCTATAGGGCCAGAACATTGAGCTTGCTCAGAACAAAAGAACTGTGTTTCCTACACACACGGGGCATATCTAGTTCAACTCTGCTTAGGAAACTGACAGAAACAGTAGTTTCACTTCAGTTCAATACACTGTACTTGCTGGGAACAGACGCGAGTGCTATTTGCACTGTGTATGGCAATGGGAGCGCAATAGTGACTCTTCTTAGCAGAAAACAACTCTTGCTCGTAGGACCAGAAACTGCATGGGATTCAACTCCGTTTAGGACTGGGAAACAAACGCTAGCTCGCCTTGCAAGAAACACACTCTGCTTTTGAGAAAACAGCACTCTTCTACTCTCCTGTGTTTCCTATAGGGCCAGAACATTGAGCTTGCTCAGAACAAAAGAACTGTGCTTCCTACACACACGGGGCATATCTAGTTCAACTCTGCTTAGGAAACTGACAAGAACAGTAGGTTCTCTTCAGTCCAATACACTGTACTTGCTGGGAACAGATGCGAGTGCTATTTGCACTGTGTATGGCAATGGGAGCGCAATAGTGACTCTTCTTAGCAGAAAACAACTCTTGCTCGTAGGACCAGAAACTGCATGGGATTCAACTCCGTTTAGGACTGGGAAACAAACGCTAGCTCGCCTTGCAAGAAACACACTCTGCTTTTGAGAAAACAGCACTCTTCTACTCTCCTGTGTTTCCTATAGGGCCAGAACATTGAGCTTGCTCAGAACAAAAGAACTGTGCTTCCAAAACACACGGGGCATATCTAGTTCAACTCTGCTTAGGAAACTGACAAGAACAGTAGCTTCTCTTCAGTCCAATACACTGTACTTCCTGGGAACAGATGCGAGTGCTATTTGCACTGTGTATGGCAATGGGAGCGCAATAGTGACTCTTCTTAGCAGAAAACAACAGTTGCTAGTAGGAGCAGAAACTGCATGGGATTCAACTCGCTTTAGGACTGGGAAACAAACGCTAGCTCGCCTTGCAAGAAACACACTCTGCTTTTGAGAAAACAGCACTCTTCTACTCTCCTGTGTTTCCTATAGGGCCAGGACAGTGAGCTTGCTCAGAACAAAAGAACTGTGCTTCCTACACACACGGGGCATATCTGGTTCAACTCTGCTTAGGAAATTGACAGAAACAGTAGTTTCTCTTCAGTTCAATACACTGTACTTGGTGGGAACAGACGCGAGTGCTATTTGCACTGTGTATGGCAATGGGAGCGCAATAGTGACTCTTCTTAGCTGAAAACAACAGTTGCTAGTAGGAGCAGAAACTGCATGGGATTCAACTCCCTTTAGGACTGGGAAACAAACGCTAGCTCGCCTTGCAAGAAACACACTCTGCTTTTGAGAAAACAGCACTCTTCTACTCTCCTGTGTTTCCTATAGGGCCAGAACATTGAGCTTGCTCAGAACAAAAGAACTGTGCTTCCTACACACACGGGGCATATCTAGTTCAACTCTGCTTAGGAAACTGACAAGAACAGTAGCTTCTCTTCAGTCCAATACACTGTACTTCCTGGGAACAGATGCGAGTGCTATTTGCACTGTGTATGGCAATGGGAGCGCAATAGTGACTCTTCTTAGCAGAAAACAACAGTTGCTAGTAGGAGCAGAAACTGCATGGGATTCAACTCCCTTTAGGACTGGGAAACAAACGCTAGCTCGCCTTGCAAGAAACACACTCTGCTTTTGAGAAAACAGCACTCTTCTACTCTCCTGTGTTTCCTATAGGGCCAGAACATTGAGCTTGCTCAGAACAAAAGAACTGTGCTTCCTACACACACGGGGCATATCTTGTTCAACATGCTTAGGAAACTGACAGAAACAATAGTTTCTCTTCAGTTCAATACACTGTACTTGCTGGGAACAGACGCGAGTGCTATTTGCACTGTGTATGGCAATGGGAGCGCATTAGTGACTCTTCTTAGCAGAAAACAACTCTTGCTCGTAGGACCAGAAACTGCATGGGATTCAACTCCGTTTAGGACTGGGACACAAACGCTAGCTCGTCTTGCAAGAAACACACTCTGCTTTTGAGAAAACAGCACTCTTCTACTCTCCTGTGTTTCCTATAGGGCCAGAACATTGAGCTTGCTCAGAACAAAAGAACTGTGCTTCCTACACACACGGGGCATATCTAGTTCAACTCTGCTTAGGAAACTGACAAGAACAGTAGCTTCTCTTCAGTCCAATACACTGTACTTGCTGGGAACAGATGCGAGTGCTATTTGCACTGTGTATGGCAATGGGAGCGCAATAGTGACTCTTCTTAGCAGAAAACAACTCTTGCTCGTAGGACCAGAAACTGCATGGGATTCAACTCCGTTTAGGACTGGGAAACAAACGCTAGCTCGCCTTGCAAGAAACACACTCTGCTTTTGAGAAAACAGCACTCATCTACTCTCCTGTGTTTCCTATAGGGCCAGAACATTGAGCTTGCTCAGAACAAAAGAACTGTGCTTCCAAAACACACGGGGCATATCTAGTTCAACTCTGCTTAGGAAACTGACAAGAACAGTAGCTTCTCTTCAGTCCAATACACTGTACTTGCTGGGAACAGATGCGAGTGCTATTTGCACTGTGTATGGCAATGGGAGCGCAATAGTGACTCTTCTTAGCAGAAAACAACTCTTGCTCGTAGGACCAGAAACTGAATGGGATTCAACTCCGTTTAGGACTGGGAAACAAACGCTAGCTCGCCTTGCAAGAAACACACTCTGCTTTTGAGAAAACAGCACTCTTCTACTCTCCTGTGTTTCCTATAGGGCCAGAACATTGAGCTTGCTCAGAACAAAAGAACTGTGCTTCCTACACACACGGGGCATATCTAGTTCAACTCTGCTTAGGAAACTGACAAGAACAGTAGCTTCACTTCAGTCCAATACACTGTACTTGCTGGGAACAGACGCGAGTGCTATTTGCACTGTGTATGGCAATGGGAGCGCAATAGTGACTCTTCTTAGCTGAAAACAACAGTTGCTAGTAGGAGCAGAAACTGCATGGGATTCAACTCCCTTTAGGACTGGGAAACAAACGCTAGCTCGCCTTGCAAGAAACACACTCTGCTTTTGAGAAAACAGCACTCTTCTACTCTCCTGTGTTTCCTATAGGGCCAGAACATTGAGCTTGCTCAGAACAAAAGAACTGTGCTTCCTACACACACGGGGCATATCTAGTTCAACTCTGCTTAGGAAACTGACAGAAACAGTAGTTTCACTTCAGTTCAATACACTGTACTTGCTGGGAACAGACGCGAGTGCTATTTGCACTGTGTATGGCAATGGGAGCGCAATAGTGACTCTTCTTAGCAGAAAACAACTCTTGCTCGTAGGACCAGAAACTGCATGGGATTCAACTCCGTTTAGGACTGGGAAACAAACGCTAGCTCGCCTTGCAAGAAACACACTCTGCTTTTGAGAAAACAGCACTCTTCTACTCTCCTGTGTTTCCTATAGGGCCAGAACATTGAGCTTGCTCAGAACAAAAGAACTGTGCTTCCTACACACACGGGGCATATCTAGTTCAACTCTGCTTAGGAAACTGACAAGAACAGTAGGTTCTCTTCAGTCCAATACACTGTACTTGCTGGGAACAGATGCGAGTGCTATTTGCACTGTGTATGGCAATGGGAGCGCAATAGTGACTCTTCTTAGCAGAAAACAACTCTTGCTCGTAGGACCAGAAACTGCATGGGATTCAACTCCGTTTAGGACTGGGAAACAAACGCTAGCTCGCCTTGCAAGAAACACACTCTGCTTTTGAGAAAACAGCACTCTTCTACTCTCCTGTGTTTCCTATAGGGCCAGAACATTGAGCTTGCTCAGAACAAAAGAACTGTGCTTCCAAAACACACGGGGCATATCTAGTTCAACTCTGCTTAGGAAACTGACAAGAACAGTAGCTTCTCTTCAGTCCAATACACTGTACTTCCTGGGAACAGATGCGAGTGCTATTTGCACTGTGTATGGCAATGGGAGCGCAATAGTGACTCTTCTTAGCAGAAAACAACAGTTGCTAGTAGGAGCAGAAACTGCATGGGATTCAACTCGCTTTAGGACTGGGAAACAAACGCTAGCTCGCCTTGCAAGAAACACACTCTGCTTTTGAGAAAACAGCACTCTTCTACTCTCCTGTGTTTCCTATAGGGCCAGGACAGTGAGCTTGCTCAGAACAAAAGAACTGTGCTTCCTACACACACGGGGCATATCTGGTTCAACTCTGCTCAGGAAACTGACAGAAACAGTAGTTTCTCTTCAGTTCAATACACTGTACTTGGTGGGAACAGACGCGAGTGCTATTTGCACTGTGTATGGCAATGGGAGCGCAATAGTGACTCTTCTTAGCTGAAAACAACAGTTGCTAGTAGGAGCAGAAACTGCATGGGATTCAACTCCCTTTAGGACTGGGAAACAAACGCTAGCTCGCCTTGCAAGAAACACACTCTGCTTTTGAGAAAACAGCACTCTTCTACTCTCCTGTGTTTCCTATAGGGCCAGAACATTGAGCTTGCTCAGAACAAAAGAACTGTGCTTCCTACACACACGGGGCATATCTAGTTCAACTCTGCTTAGGAAACTGACAGAAACAGTAGTTTCACTTCAGTTCAATACACTGTACTTGCTGGGAACAGACGCGAGTGCTATTTGCACTGTGTATGGCAATGGGAGCGCAATAGTGACTCTTCTTAGCAGAAAACAACTCTTGCTCGTAGGACCAGAAACTGCATGGGATTCAACTCCGTTTAGGACTGGGAAACAAACGCTAGCTCGCCTTGCAAGAAACACACTCTGCTTTTGAGAAAACAGCACTCTTCTACTCTCCTGTGTTTCCTATAGGGCCAGAACATTGAGCTTGCTCAGAACAAAAGAACTGTGCTTCCTACACACACGGGGCATATCTAGTTCAACTCTGCTTAGGAAACTGACAAGAACAGTAGGTTCTCTTCAGTCCAATACACTGTACTTGCTGGGAACAGATGCGAGTGCTATTTGCACTGTGTATGGCAATGGGAGCGCAATAGTGACTCTTCTTAGCAGAAAACAACTCTTGCTCGTAGGACCAGAAACTGCATGGGATTCAACTCCGTTTAGGACTGGGAAACAAACGCTAGCTCGCCTTGCAAGAAACACACTCTGCTTTTGAGAAAACAGCACTCTTCTACTCTCCTGTGTTTCCTATAGGGCCAGAACATTGAGCTTGCTCAGAACAAAAGAACTGTGCTTCCAAAACACACGGGGCATATCTAGTTCAACTCTGCTTAGGAAACTGACAAGAACAGTAGCTTCTCTTCAGTCCAATACACTGTACTTCCTGGGAACAGATGCGAGTGCTATTTGCACTGTGTATGGCAATGGGAGCGCAATAGTGACTCTTCTTAGCAGAAAACAACAGTTGCTAGTAGGAGCAGAAACTGCATGGGATTCAACTCGCTTTAGGACTGGGAAACAAACGCTAGCTCGCCTTGCAAGAAACACACTCTGCTTTTGAGAAAACAGCACTCTTCTACTCTCCTGTGTTTCCTATAGGGCCAGGACAGTGAGCTTGCTCAGAACAAAAGAACTGTGCTTCCTACACACACGGGGCATATCTGGTTCAACTCTGCTTAGGAAACTGACAGAAACAGTAGTTTCTCTTCAGTTCAATACACTGTACTTGGTGGGAACAGACGCGAGTGCTATTTGCACTGTGTATGGCAATGGGAGCGCAATAGTGACTCTTCTTAGCTGAAAACAACAGTTGCTAGTAGGAGCAGAAACTGCATGGGATTCAACTCCCTTTAGGACTGGGAAACAAACGCTAGCTCGCCTTGCAAGAAACACACTCTGCTTTTGAGAAAACAGCACTCTTCTACTCTCCTGTGTTTCCTATAGGGCCAGAACATTGAGCTTGCTCAGAACAAAAGAACTGTGCTTCCTACACACACGGGGCATATCTTGTTCAACTCTGCTTAGGAAACTGACAGAAACAATAGTTTCTCTTCAGTTCAATACACTGTACTTGCTGGGAACAGACGCGAGTGCTATTTGCACTGTGTATGGCAATGGGAGCGCATTAGTGACTCTTCTTAGCAGAAAACAACTCTTGCTCGTAGGACCAGAAACTGCATGGGATTCAACTCCGTTTAGGACTGGGAAACAAACGCTAGCTCGCCTTGCAAGAAACACACTCTGCTTTTGAGAAAACAGCACTCTTCTACTCTCCTGTGTTTCCTATAGGGCCAGAACATTGAGCTTGCTCAGAACAAAAGAACTGTGCTTCCTACACACACGGGGCATATCTAGTTCAACTCTGCTTAGGAAACTGACAAGAACAGTAGCTTCTCTTCAGTCCAATACACTGTACTTCCTGGGAACAGATGCGAGTGCTATTTGCACTGTGTATGGCAATGGGAGCGCAATAGTGACTCTTCTTAGCAGAAAACAACAGTTGCTAGTAGGAGCAGAAACTGCATGGGATTCAACTCCCTTTAGGACTGGGAAACAAACGCTAGCTCGCCTTGCAAGAAACACACTCTGCTTTTGAGAAAACAGCACTCTTCTACTCTCCTGTGTTTCCTATAGGGCCAGGACAGTGAGCTTGCTCAGAACAAAAGAACTGTGCTTCCTACACACACGGGGCATATCTGGTTCAACTCTGCTTAGGAAACTGACAGAAACAGTAGTTTCTCTTCAGTTCAATACACTGTACTTGCTGGGAACAGACGCGAGTGCTATTTGCACTGTGTATGGCAATGGGTGCGCAATAGTGACTCTTCTTAGCTGAAAACAACAGTTGCTAATAGGAGCAGAAACTGCATGGGATTCAACTCCCTTTAGGACTGGGAAACAAACGCTAGCTCGCCTTGCAAGAAACACACTCTGCTTTTGAGAAAACAGCACTCTTCTACTCTCCTGTGTTTCCTATAGGGCCAGAACATTGAGCTTGCTCAGAACAAAAGAACTGTGCTTCCTACACACACGGGGCATATCTTGTTCAACTCTGCTTAGGAAACTGACAGAAACAATAGTTTCTCTTCAGTTCAATACACTGTACTTGCTGGGAACAGACGCGAGTGCTATTTGCACTGTGTATGGCAATGGGAGCGCATTAGTGACTCTTCTTAGCAGAAAACAACTCTTGCTCGTAGGACCAGAAACTGCATGGGATTCAACTCCGTTTAGGACTGGGAAACAAACGCTAGCTCGCCTTGCAAGAAACACACTCTGCTTTTGAGAAAACAGCACTCTTCTACTCTCCTGTGTTTCCTATAGGGCCAGAACATTGAGCTTGCTCAGAACAAAAGAACTGTGCTTCCTACACACACGGGGCATATCTAGTTCAACTCTGCTTAGGAAACTGACAAGAACAGTAGCTTCTCTTCAGTCCAATACACTGTACTTGCTGGGAACAGATGCGAGTGCTATTTGCACTGTGTATGGCAATGGGAGCGCAATAGTGACTCTTCTTAGCAGAAAACAACTCTTGCTCGTAGGACCAGAAACTGCATGGGATTCAACTCCGTTTAGGACTGGGAAACAAACGCTAGCTCGCCTTGCAAGAAACACACTCTGCTTTTGAGAAAACAGCACTCTTCTACTCTCCTGTGTTTCCTATAGGGCCAGAACATTGAGCTTGCTCAGAACAAAAGAACTGTGCTTCCAAAACACACGGGGCATATCTAGTTCAACTCTGCTTAGGAAACTGACAAGAACAGTAGCTTCTCTTCAGTCCAATACACTGTACTTGCTGGGAACAGATGCGAGTGCTATTTGCACTGTGTATGGCAATGGGAGCGCAATAGTGACTCTTCTTAGCAGAAAACAACTCTTGCTCGTAGGACAGGAAACTGAATGGGATTCAACTCCGTTTAGGACTGGGAAACAAACGCTAGCTCGCCTTGCAAGAAACACACTCTGCTTTTGAGAAAACAGCACTCTTCTACTCTCCTGTGTTTCCTATAGGGCCAGAACATTGAGCTTGCTCAGAACAAAAGAACTGTGCTTCCTACACACACGGGGCATATCTAGTTCAACTCTGCTTAGGAAACTGACAAGAACAGTAGCTTCACTTCAGTCCAATACACTGTACTTGCTGGGAACAGACGCGAGTGCTATTTGCACTGTGTATGGCAATGGGAGCGCAATAGTGACTCTTCTTAGCTGAAAACAACAGTTGCTAGTAGGAGCAGAAACTGCATGGGATTCAACTCCCTTTAGGACTGGGAAACAAACGCTAGCTCGCCTTGCAAGAAACACACTCTGCTTTTGAGAAAACAGCACTCTTCTACTCTCCTGTGTTTCCTATAGGGCCAGAACATTGAGCTTGCTCAGAACAAAAGAACTGTGCTTCCTATACACACGGGGCATATCTAGTTCAACTCTGCTTAGGAAACTGACAAGAACAGTAGCTTCTCTTCAGTCCAATACACTGTACTTGCTGGGAACAGACGCGAGTGCTATTTGCACTGTGTATGGCAATGGGAGCGCAATAGTGACTCTTCTTAGCAGAAAACAACTCTTGCTCGTAGGACCAGAAACTGCATGGGATTCAACTCCGTTTAGGACTGGAAAACAAATGATAGCTCGCCTTGCAAGAAACACACTCTGCTTTTGAGAAAACAGCACTCTTCTACTCTCCTGTGTTTCCTATAGGGCCAGAACATTGAGCTTGCTCAGAACAAAAGAACTGTGCTTCCTACACACACGGGGCATATCTAGTTCAACTCTGCTTAGGAAACTGACAAGAACAGTAGCTTCTCTTCAGTCCAATACACTGTACTTGCTGGGAACAGACGCGAGTGCTATTTGCACTGTGTATGGCAATGGGAGCGCAATAGTGACTCTTCTTAGCAGAAAACAACTCTTGCTCGTAGGACCAGAAACTGCATGGGATTCAACTCCGTTTAGGACTGGGAAACAAACGCTAGCTCGCCTTGCAAGAAACACACTCTGCTTTTGAGAAAACAGCACTCTTCTACTCTCCTGTGTTTCCTATAGGACCAGAACAGTGAGCTTGCTCAGAACAAAAGAACTGTGCTTCCTACACACACGGGGCATATCTAGTTCAAGTCTGCTTAGGAAACTGACAAGAACAGTAACTTCTCTTCAGTCCAATACACTGTACTTGCTGGGAACAGATGCGAGTGCTATTTGCACTGTGTATGGCAATGGGAGCGCAATATTGACTTTTCTTAGCTGAAAACAACAGTTGCTAGTAGGACCAGAAACTGCATGGGATTCAACTCACTTTAGGACTGGGAAACAAACGCTCGCTCGCCTTGCAAGAAACACACTCTGCTTTTGAGAAAACAGCACTCTTCTACTCTCCTGTGTTTCCTATAGGGCCAGAACATTGAGCTTGCTCAGAACAAAAGAACTGTGCTTCCTACACACACGGGGCATATCTAGTTCAACTCTGCTTAGGAAACTGACAAGAACAGTAGCTTCTCTTCAGTCCAATACACTGTACTTGCTGGGAACAGACGCGAGTGCTATTTGCACTGTGTATGGCAATGGGAGCCCAATATTGACTTTTCTTAGCTGAAAACAACAGTTGCTAGTAGGACCAGAAACTGCATGGGATTCAACTCCCTTTAGGACTGGGAAACAAACGCTAGCTCGCCTTGCAAGAAACACACTCTGCTTTTGAGAAAACAGCACTCTTCTACTCTCCTGTGTTTCCTATAGGGCCAGAACATTGAGCTTGCTCAGAACAAAAGAACTGTGCTTCCTACACACACGGGGCATATCTAGTTCAACTCTGCTTAGGAAACTGACAAGAACAGTAGCTTCTCTTCAGTCCAATACACTGTACTTGCTGGGAACAGACGCGAGTGCTATTTGCACTGTGTATGGCAATGGGAGCGCAATAGTGACTCTTCTTAGCAGAAAACAACTCTTGCTCCTAGGACCAGAAACTGCATGGGATTCAACTCCGTTTAGGACTTGGAAACAAACGCTAGCTCGCCTTGCAAGAAACACACTCTGCTTTTGAGAAAACAGCACTCTTCTACTCTCCTGTGTTTCCTATAGGGCCAGAACAGTGAGCTTGCTCAGAACAAAAGAACTGTGCTTCCTACACACACGGGGCATATCTAGTTCAACTCTGCTTAGGAAACTGACAAGAACAGTAGCTTCTCTTCAGTCCAATACACTGTACTTGCAGGGAACAGACACGAGTGCTATTTGCACTGTGTATGGCAATGGGAGCGCAATAGTGACTCTTCTTAGCAGAAAACAACTCTTGCTCGTAGGACCAGAAACTGCATGGGATTCAACTCCGTTTAGGACTGGGAAACAAACGCTAGCTCGCCCTGCAAGAAACACACTCTGCCTTTGAGAAAACAGCACTCTTCTACTCTCCTGTGTTTCCTATAGGGCCAAAACATTGAGCTTGATCAGAACAAAAGAACTGTGCTTCCTACACACACGGGGCATATCTAGTTCAACTCTGCTTAGGAAACTGACAAGAACAGTAGCTTCTCTTCAGTCCAATACACTGTAGTTGCTGGGAACAGACGCAAGGGCTATTTGCACTGTGTATGGCAATGGGAGCGCAATAGTGACTCTTCTTAGCAGAAAACAACTCTTGCTCGTAGGACCAGAAACTGCATGGGATTCAACTCCGTTTAGGACTGGGAAACAAACGCTAGCTCGCCTTGCAAGAAACACACTCTGCTTTTGAGAAAACAGCACTCTTCTACTCTCCTGTGTTTCCTATAGGGCCAGAACAGTGAGCTTGCTCAGAACAAAAGAACTGTGCTTCCTACACACACGGGGCATATCTAGTTCAACTCTGCTTAGGAAACTGACAAGAACAGTAGCTTCTCTTCAGTCCAATACACTGTACTTGCTGGGAACAGACGCGAGTGCTATTTGCACTGTGTATGGCAAAGGGAGCGCAATAGTGACTCTTCTTAGCAGAAAACAACTCTTGCTCCTAGGACCAGAAACTGCATGGGATTCAACTCCGTTTAGGACTTGGAAACAAACACTAGCTCGCCTTGCAAGAAACACACGCTGCTTTTGAGAAAACAGCACTCTTCTACTCTCCTGGGTTTCCTATAGGGCCAGAACAGTGAGCTTGCTCAGAACAAAAGAACTGTGCTTCCTACACACGGGGCATATCTAGTTCAACTCTGCTTAGGAAACTGACAAGAACAGTAGCTTCTCTTCAGTCCAATACACTGTACTTGCAGGGAACAGACACGAGTGCTATTTGCACTGTGTATGGCAATGGGAGCGCAATAGTGACTCTTCTTAGCAGAAAACAACTCTTGCTCGTAGGACCAGAAACTGCATGGGATTCAACTCCGTTTAGGACTGGGAAACAAACGCTAGCTCGCCCTGCAAGAAACACACTCTGCCTTTGAGAAAACAGCACTCTTCTACTCTCCTGTGTTTCCTATAGGGCCAAAACATTGAGCTTGATCAGAACAAAAGAACTGTGCTTCCTACACACACGGGGCATATCTAGTTCAACTCTGCTTAGGAAACTGACAAGAACAGTAGCTTCTCTTCAGTCCAATACACTGTAGTTGCTGGGAACAGACGCGAGTGCTATTTGCACTGTGTATGGCAATGGGAGCGCAATAGTGACTCTTCTTAGCAGAAAACAACTCTTGCTCCTAGGACCAGAAACTGCATGGGATTCAACTCCGTTTAGGACTTGGAAGCAAATGCTAGCTCGCCTTGCAAGAAACACACTCTGCTTTTGAGAAAACAGCACTCTTCTACTCTCCTGTGTTTCCTATAGGGCCAGAACATTGAGCTTGCTCAGAACAAAAGAACTGTGCTTCCTACACACACGGGGCATATCTAGTTCAACTCTGCTTAGGAAACTGACAAGAACAGTAGTTTCTCTTCAGTCCAATACACTGTACTTGCTGGGAACAGACGCGAGTTCTATTTGCACTGTGTATGGCAATGGGAGCGCAATAGTGACTCTTCTTTGCAGAAAACAACTCTTGCTAGTAGGAGCAGAAACTGCATGGGATTCAACTCCGTTTAGGACTGGGAAACAAACGCTAGCTCGCCTTGCAAGAAACACACTCTGGTTTTGAGAAAACAGCACTCTTCTACTCTCCCGTGTTTCCTATAGGGCCAGAACAGTGAGCTTGCTCAGAACAAAAGAACTGTGCTTCCTACACACAGGGGGCATATCTAGTTCAACTCTGCTTAGGAAACTAACAAGAACAGTAGCTTCTCTTCAGTCCAATACACTGTACTTGCTGGGAACAGACGCGAGTGCTATTTGCACTGTGTATGGCAAAGGGAGCACAATAGTGACTCTTCTTAGCAGAAAACAACTCTTGCTCGTAGGACCATAAACTGCATGGGATTCAACTCCGTTTAGGACTGGGAAACAAATGCTAGCTCGCCTTGCAAGAAACACACTCTGCTTTTGAGAAAACAGCACTCTTCTACTCTCCTGTGTTTCCTATAGGGCCAGAACATTGAGCTTGCTCAGAACAAAAGAACTGTGCTTCCTAAACACACGGGGCATATCTAGTTCAACTCTGCTTAGAAAACTGACAAGAACAGTAGCTTCTCTTCAGTCCAATACACTGTACTTGCTGGGAACAGACGCGAGTGCTATTTGCACTGTGTATGGCAATGGGAGCACAGTAGTGACTCTTCTTAGCAGAAAACAACTCTTGCTCATAGGACCAGAAACTGCATGTGATTCAACTGCATTTACGACTGGGAAACAAATGCTAGCTCGCCTTGCAAGAAACACACTCTGCTTTTGAGAAAACAGCACTCTTCTACTCTCCTGTGTTTCCTATAGGGCCAGAACATTGAGCTTGCTCAGAACAAAAGAACTGTGCTTCCTACACACACGGGGCATATCTAGTTCAACTCTGCTTAGGAAACTGACAAGAACAGTAGCTTCTCTTCAGTCCAATACACTGTACTTGCTGGGAACAGACGCGAGTGCTACTTGCACTGTGTATGGCAATGGGAGCGCAATAGTGACTCTTCTTAGCAGAAAACAACTCTTGCTCGTAGGACCAGAAACTGCATGGGATTCAACTCCGTTTAGGACTGGGAAACAAACGCTAGCTCGCCTTGCAAGAAACACACTCTGCTTTTGAGAAAACAGCACTCTTCTACTCTCCTGTATTTCCTATAGGACCAGAACAGTGAGCTTGCTCAGAACAAAAGAACTGTGCTTCCTACACACACGGGGCATATCTAGTTCAACTCTGCTTAGGAAACTGACAAGAACAGTAGCTTCTCTTCAGTCCAATACACTGTACTTGCTGGGAACAGACGCGAGTGCTATTTGCACTGTGTATGGCAATGGGAGCCCAATAGTGACTCTTCTTAGCAGAAAACAACTCTTGCTCGTAGGACCATAAACTGCATGGGATTCAACTCCGTTTAGGACTTGGAAACAAACGCTAGCTCGCCTTGCAAGAAACACACTCTGCTTTTGAGAAAACAGCACTCTTCTACTCTCCTGTGTTTCCTATATGGCCAGAACAGTGAGCTTGCTCAGAACAAAAGAACTGTGCTTCCTACACACATGGGGCATATCTAGTTCAACTCTGCTTAGGAAACTGACAAGAACAGTAGCTTCTCTTCAGTCCAATACACTGTACTTGCTGGGAACAGACGCGAGTGCTATTTGCACTGTGTATGGCAATGGGAGCACAGTAGTGACTCTTCTTAGCAGAAAACAACTCTTGCTCATAGGACCAGAAACTGCATGTGATTCAACTGCATTTACGACTGGGAAACAAATGCTAGCTCGCCTTGCAAGAAACACACTCTGCTTTTGAGAAAACAGCACTCTTCTACTCTCCTGTGTTTCCTATAGGGCCAGAACATTGAGCTTGCTCAGAACAAAAGAACTGTGCTTCCTACACACACGGGGCATATCTAGTTCAACTCTGCTTAGGAAACTGACAAGAACAGTAGCTTCTCTTCAGTCCAATACACTGTACTTGCTGGGAACAGACGCGAGTGCTATTTGCACTGTGTATGGCAATGTGAGCCCAATAGTGACTCTTCTTAGCAGAAAACAACTCTTGCTCATAGGACCAGAAACTGCATGGGATTCAACTCCGTTTAGGACTTGGAAACAAACGCTACCTCGCCTTGCAAGAAACACACTCTGCTTTTGAGAAAACAGCACTCTTCTACTCTCCTGTGTTTCCTATAGGGCCAGAATATTGAGCTTGCTCAGAACAAAAGAACTGTGCTTCCTACACACACGGGGCATATCTAGTTCAACTCTGCTTAGGAAACTGACAAGAACAGTAGCTTCTCTTCAGTCCAATACACTGTACTTGCTGGGAACAGACGCGAGTGCTATTTGCACTGTGTATGGCAATGGGAGCACAATATTGACTCTTCTTTGCAGAAAACAACTCTTGCTTGTAGGACCAGAAACTGCATGGGATTCAACTCCGTTTAGGACTGGGAAACAAACGCTAGCACGCCTTGCAAGAAACACACTCTGCTTTTGAGAAAACAGCACTCTTCTACTCTCCTGTGTTTCCTATAGGGCCAGGACAATGAGCTTGCTCAGAACAAAGAACTGTGCTTCCTACACACACGGGCCTTATCTAGTTCAACTCTGCTTAGGAAACTGACAAGAACAGTAGCTTCTCTTCAGTCCAATACACTGTACTTGCTGGGAACAGACGCGAGTGCTATTTGTACTGTGTATGGCAATAGGAGCGCAATAGTGACTCTTCTTAGCAGAAAACAACTCTTGCTCGTAGGACCAGAAACTGCATGGGATTCAACTCCGTTTAGGACTTGGAAGCAAACGCTAGCTCGCCTTGCAAGAAACACTCTCTGCTTTTGAGAAAACAGCACTCTTCTACTCTCCTGTGTTTCCTATAGGGCCAGGACAGTGAGCTTGCTCAGAACAAAAGAACTGTGCTTCCTACACACACGGGGCATATCTAGTTCAACTCTGCTTAGGAAACTGACAAGAACAGTAGCTTCTCTTCAGTCCAATACACTGTACTTGCTGGGAACAGACGCGAGTGCTATTTGCACTGTGTATGGCAATGGGAGCGCAATAGTGACTCTTCTTAGCAGAAAACAACTCTTGCTCATAGGACCAGAAACTGCATGGGATTCAACTCCGTTTAGGACTTGGAAGCAAACGCTAGCTCGCCTTGCAAGAAACACACTCTGCTTTTGAGAAAACAGCACTCTTCTATTCTCCTGTGTTTCCTATAGGGCCAGGACAGTGAGCTTGCTCAGAACAAAAGAACTGTGCTTCCTACACACACGGGGCATATCTAGTTCAACTCTGCTTAGGAAACTGACAAGAACAGTAGCTTCTCTTCATTCCAATACACTGTACTTGCTGGGAACAGACGCGAGTGCTATTTGCACTGTGTATGGCAATGGGAGCGCAATAGTGACTCTTCTTAGCAGAAAACAACTCTTGCTCGTAGGACCAGAAACTGCATGGGATTCAACTCCGTTTAGGACTGGGAAACAAACGCTAGCTCGCCTTGCAAGAAACACACTCTGCTTTTGAGAAAACAGCACTCTTCTACTCTCCTGTGTTTCCTATAGGGCCAGAACATTGAGCTTGCTCAGAACAAAAGAACTGTGCTTCCTACACACATGGGGCATATCTAGTTCAACTCTTCTTAGGAAACTGACAAGAACAGTAGCTTCTCTTCAGTCCAATACACTGTACTTGCTGGGAACAGACGCGAGTGCTACTTGCACTGTGTATGGCAATGGGAGCACAATAGTGACTCTTCTTTGCAGAAAACAACTCTTGCTCGTAGGACCAGAAACTGCATGGGATTCAACTCCATTTAAGACTGGGAAACAAACGCTAGCTCGCCTTGCAAGAAACACACTCTGCTTTTGAGAAAACAGCACTCTTCTACTCTCCTGTGTTTCCTATAGTTCCAGAACAGTGAGCTTGCTCAGAACAAAAGAACTGTGCTTCCTACACACACGGGGCATATCTAGTTCAACTCTGCTTAGGAAACTGACAAGAACAGTAGTTTCTCTTCAGTCCAATACACTGTACTTGCTGGGAACAGACGCGAGTGCTATTTGCACTGTGTATGGCAATGGGAGCACAATAGTGACTCTTCTTAGCAGAAAACAACTCTTGCTCGTAGGACCATAAACTGCATGGGATTCAACTCCGTTTAGGACTGGGAAACAAACGCTAGCTCGCCTTGCAAGAAACACACTCTGCTTTTGAGAAAACAGCACTCTTCTACTCTCCTGTGTTTCCTATAGGGCCAGAACAGTGAGCTTGCTCAGAACAAAAGAACTGTGCTTCCTAAACACACGGGGCATATCTAGTTCAACTCTGCTTAGGAAACTGACAAGAACAGTAGCTTCTCTTCAGTCCAATACACTGTACTTGCTGGGAACAGACGCGAGTGCTATTTGCACTGTGTATGGCAATGGGAGCACAGTAGTGACTCTTCTTAGCAGAAAACAACTCTTGCTCATAGGACCAGAAACTGCATGTGATTCAACTGCATTTACGACTGGGAAACAAATGCTAGCTCGCCTTGCAAGAAACACACTCTGCTTTTGAGAAAACAGCACTCTTCTACTCTCCTGTGTTTCCCATAGGGCCAGAACATTGAGCTTGCTCAGAACAAAAGAACTGTGCTTCCTACACACACGGGGCATATCTAGTTCAACTCTGCTTAGGAAACTGACAAGAACAGTAGCTTCTCTTCAGTCCAATACACTGTACTTGCTGGGAACAGACGCGAGTGCTATTTGCACTGTGTATGGCAATGGGAGCCCAATAGTGACTCTTCTTAGCAGAAAACAACTCTTGCTCGTAGGACCAGAAACTGCATGGGATTCAACTCCGTTTAGGACTTGGAAACAAACGCTAGCTCGCCTTGCAAGAAACACACTCTGCTTTTGAGAAAACAGCACTCTTCTACTCTCCTGTGTTTCCTATAGGGCCAGAATATTGAGCTTGCTCAGAACAAAAGAACTGTGCTTCCTACACACACGGGGCATATCTAGATCAACTCTGCTTAGGAAACTGACAAGAACAGTAGCTTCTCTTCAGTCCAATACACTGTACTTGCTGGGAACAGACGCGAGTGCTATTTGCACTGTGTATGGCAATGGGAGCACAGTAGTGACTCTTCTTAGCAGAAAACAACTCTTGCTCATAGGACCAGAAACTGCATGTGATTCAACTGCATTTACGACTGGGAAACAAACGCTCGCTCGCCTTGCAAGAAACACACTCTGCTTTTGAGAAAACAGCACTCTTCTACTCTCCTGTGTTTCCTATAGGGCCAGAACATTGAGCTTGCTCAGAACAAAAGAACTGTGCTTCCTACACACACGGGGCATATCTAGTTCAACTCTGCTTAGGAAACTGACAAGAACAGTAGCTTCTCTTCAGTCCAATACACTGTACTTGCTGGGAACAGACGCGAGTGCTATTTGCACTGTGTATGGCAATGGGAGCCCAATAG
This sequence comes from Peromyscus eremicus, assembly GCF_949786415.1. Taxonomy (NCBI): domain Eukaryota; kingdom Metazoa; phylum Chordata; class Mammalia; order Rodentia; family Cricetidae; genus Peromyscus; species Peromyscus eremicus. Next base: position 87,750 of record NW_026735933.1, read on the forward strand.
TGACTCTTCTTAGCAGAAAACAACTCTTGCTCGTAGGACCAGAAACTGCATGGGATTCAACTCCGTTTAGGACTTGGAAACAAACGCTACCTCGCCTTGCAAGAAACACACTCTGCTTTTGAGAAAACAGCACTCTTCTACTCTCCTGTGTTTCCTATAGGGCCAGAATATTGAGCTTGCTCAGAACAAAAGAACTGTGCTTCCTACACACACGGGGCATATCTAGTTCAACTCTGCTTAGGAAACTGACAAGAACAGTAGCTTCTCTTCAGTCCAATACACTGTACTTGCTGGGAACAGACGCGAGTGCTATTTGCACTGTGTATGGCAATGGGAGCACAATATTGACTCTTCTTTGCAGAAAACAACTCTTGCTTGTAGGACCAGAAACTGCATGGGATTCAACTCCGTTTAGGACTGGGAAACAAACGCTAGCACGCCTTGCAAGAAACACACTCTGCTTTTGAGAAAACAGCACTCTTCTACTCTCCTGTGTTTCCTATAGGGCCAGGACAATGAGCTTTCTCAGAACAAAGAACTGTGCTTCCTACACACACGGGCCTTATCTAGTTCAACTCTGCTTAGGAAACTGACAAGAACAGTAGCTTCTCTTCAGTCCAATACACTGTACTTGCTGGGAACAGACGCGAGTGCTATTTGTACTGTGTATGGCAATAGGAGCGCAATAGTGACTCTTCTTAGCAGAAAACAACTCTTGCTCGTAGGACCAGAAACTGCATGGGATTCAACTCCGTTTAGGACTTGGAAGCAATCGCTAGCTCGCCTTGCAAGAAACACACTCTGCTTTTGAGAAAACAGCACTCTTCTACTCTCCTGTGTTTCCTATAGGGCCAGGACAGTGAGCTTGCTCAGAAAAAAGAACTGTGCTTCCTACACACACGGGGCATATCTAGTTCAACTCTGCTTAGGAAACTGACAAGAACAGTAGCTTCTCTTCAGTCCAATACACTGTACTTGCTGGGAACAGACGCGAGTGCTATTTGCACTGTGTATGGCAATGGGAGCGCAATAGTGACTCTTCTTAGCAGAAAACAACTCTTGCTCGTAGGACCAGAAACTGCATGGGATTCAACTCCGTTTAGGACTTGGAAGCAAACGCTAGCTCGCCTTGCAAGAAACACACTCTGCTTTTGAGAAAACAGCACTCTTCTACTCTCCTGTGTTTCCTATAGGGCCAGGACAGTGAGCTTGCTCAGAACAAAAGAACTGTGCTTCCTACACACACGGGGCATATCTAGTTCAACTCTGCTTAGGAAACTGACAAGAACAGTAGCTTCTCTTCATTCCAATACACTGTACTTGCTGGGAACAGACGCGAGTGCTATTTGCACTGTGTATGGCAATGGGAGCGCAATAGTGACTCTTCTTAGCAGAAAACAACTCTTGCTCGTAGGACCAGAAACTGCATGGGATTCAACTCCGTTTAGGACTGGGAAACAAACGCTAGCTCGCCTTGCAAGAAACACACTCTGCTTTTGAGAAAACAGCACTCTTCTACTCTCCTGTGTTTCCTATAGGGCCAGAACATTGAGCTTGCTCAGAACAAAAGAACTGTGCTTCCTACACACACGGGGCATATCTAGTTCAACTCTGCTTAGGAAACTGACAAGAACAGTAGCTTCTCTTCAGTCCAATACACTGTACTTGCTGGGAACAGACGCGAGTGCTATTTGCACTGTGTATGGCAATGGGAGCACAATAGTGACTCTTCTTAGCAGAAAACAACTCTTGCTCGTAGGACCAGAAACTGCATGGGATTCAACTCCGTTTAGGACTGGGAAACAAACGCTTCCTCGCCTTGCAAGAAACACACTCTGCTTATGAGAAAACAGCACTCTTGTACTCTCCTGTGTTTCCTGTAGGACCAGAACAGTGAGCTTGCTCAGAACAAAAGAACTGTGCTTCCTACACACACGGGGCATATCTAGATCAACTCTGCTTAGAAAACTGACAAGAACAGTAGCTTCTCTTCAGTCCAATACACTGTACTTGCTGGGAACAGACGCGAGTGCTATTTGCACTGTGTATGGCAATGGGAGCACAATAGTTACTCTTCTTTGCAGAAAACAACTCTTGCTCGTAGGACCAGAAACTGCATGGGATTCAACTCCGTTTAGGACTGGGAAACAAACGCTAGCTCGCCGTGCAAGAACCACACTCTGCTTTTGAGAAAACAGCACTCTTCTACTCTCCTGTGTTTCCTATAGGGCCAGAATATTGAGCTTGCTCAGAACAAAAGAACTGTGCTTCCTACACACACGGGGCATATCTAGTTCAACTCTGCTTAGGAAACTGACAAGAACAGTAGTTTCTCCTCAGTCCAATACGCAGTACTTGCTGCGAAGAGAAGCGAGTGCTATTTGCACTGTGTATGGCAATGGGAGCACAATAGTTACTCTTCTTTGCAGAAAACAACTCTTGCTCGTAGGACCAGAAACTGCATGGGATTCAACTCCGTTTAGGACTGGGAAACAAACGCTAGCTCGCCTTGCAAGAAACACACTCTGCTTTTGAGAAAACAGCACTCTTCTACTCTCCTGTGTTTCCTATAGGGCCAGAACATTGAGCTTGCTCAGAACAAAAGAACTGTGCTTCCTACACACACGGGGCATATCTAGTTCAACTCTGCTTAGGAAACTGACAAGAACAGTAGTTTCTCTTCAGTCCAATACACTGTACTTGCTGGGAAGAGACGCGAGTGCTATTTGCACTGTGTATGGCAATGGGAGCGCAATAGTGACTCTTCTTTGCAGAAAACAACTCTTGCTAGTAGGAGCAGAAACTGCATGGGATTCAACTCCGTTTAGGACTGGGAAACAAACGCTAGCTCGCCTTGCAAGAAACACACTCTGCTTTTGAGAAAACAGCACTCTTCTACTCTCTCGTGTTTCCTATAGGGCCAGAACAGTGAGCTTGCTCAGAACAAAAGAACTGTGCTTCCTACACACAGGGGGCATATCTAGTTCAACTCTGCTTAGGAAACTAACAAGAACAGTAGCTTCTCTTCAGTCCAATACACTGTACTTGCTGGGAACAGACGCGAGTGCTATTTGCACTGTGTATGGCAATGGGAGCACAATAGTGACTCTTCTTAGCAGAAAACAACTCTTGCTCGTAGGACCATAAACTGCATGGGATTCAACTCCGTTTAGGACTGGGAAACAAATGCTAGCTCGCCTTGCAAGAAACACACTCTGCTTTTGAGAAAACAGCACTCTTCTACTCTCCTGTGTTTCCTATAGGGCCAGAACATTGAGCTTGCTCAGAACAAAAGAACTGTGCTTCCTAAACACACGGGGCATATCTAGTTCAACTCTGCTTAGGAAACTGACAAGAACAGTAGCTTCTCTTCAGTCCAATACACTGTACTTGCTGGGAACAGACGCGAGTGCTATTTGCACTGTGTATGGCAATGGGAGCACAGTAGTGACTCTTCTTAGCAGAAAACAACTCTTGCTCATAGGACCAGAAACTGCATGTGAATCAACTGCATTTACGACTGGGAAACAAATGCTAGCTCGCCTTGCAAGAAACACACTCTGCTTTTGAGAAAACAGCACTCTTCTACTCTCCTGTGTTTCCTATAGGGCCAGAACATTGAGCTTGCTCAGAACAAAAGAACTGTGCTTCCTACACACACGGGGCATATCTAGTTCAACTCTGCTTAGGAAACTGACAAGAACAGTAGCTTCTCTTCAGTCCAATACACTGTACTTGCTGGGAACAGACGCGAGTGCTACTTGCACTGTGTATGGCAATGGGAGCGCAATAGTGACTCTTCTTAGCAGAAAACAACTCTTGCTCGTAGGACCAGAAACTGCATGGGATTCAACTCCGTTTAGGACTGGGAAACAAACGCTAGCTCGCCTTGCAAGAAACACACTCTGCTTTTGAGAAAACAGCACTCTTCTACTCTCCTGTGTTTCCTATAGGACCAGAACAGTGAGCTTGCTCAGAACAAAAGAATTGTGCTTCCTACACACACGGGGCATATCTAGTTCAACTCTGCTTAGGAAACTGACAAGAACAGTAGCTTCTCTTCAGTCCAATACACTGTACTTGCTGGGAACAGACGCGAGTGCTATTTGCACTGTGTATGGCAATGGGAGCCCAATATTGACTCTTCTTTGCAGAAAACAACTCTTGCTTGTAGGACCAGAAACTGCATGGGATTCAACTCCGTTTAGGACTTGGAAACAAACGCTAGCTCGCCTTGCAAGAAACACACTCTGCTTTTGAGAAAACAGTACTCTTCAACTCTCCTGTGTTTCCTATATTTCCAGAACAGTGAGCTTGCTCAGAACAAAAGAACTGTGCTTCCTACACACACGGGGCATATCTAGTTCAACTCTGCTTAGGAAACTGACAAGAACAGTAGCTTCTCTTCAGTCCAATACACTGTACTTGCTGGGAACAGACGCGAGTGCTATTTGCACTGTGTATGGCAATGGGAGCACAATAGTGACTCTTCTTAGCAGAAAACAACTCTTGCTCATAGGACCAGAAATTGCATGGGATTCAACTCCGTTTAGGACTGGGAAACAAACGTTAGCTCGCCTTGCAAGAAACACACTCTGCTTTTGAGAAAACAGCACTCTTTTACTCTCCTGTGTTTCCTATATTTCCAGAACAGTGAGCTTGCTCAGAACAAAAGAACTGTGCTTCCTACACACACGGGGCATATCTAGTTCAACTCTGCTTAGGAAACTGACAAGAACAGTAGCTTCTCTTCAGTCCAATACACTGTACTTCCTGGGAACAGACGCGAGTGCTATTTGCACTGTGTATGGCAATGGTAGCGCAATAGTTACTCTTCTTTGCAGAAAACAACTCTTGCTAGTAGGAGCA